>NC_056737.1:1486007672-1486195172 GCF_019279795.1 Protopterus annectens | reverse complement strand
TCACCTCTTAACCAGTCCCTCAATATTTTTTCAAGAGTTTGTGAAAAAGAAATTAGAGCTGCTCTTAACAAGAAACCATGTTCCAACTGGTTTAATATCTCCACTCTTGAGAAAAAGGCTCTTCAAGGCCATAAAAATTATGCATATATCAAGATTATGAAGTCAAGCAAAGATGCAGGCATAGTACTTATGTACTTATGTCAGAAAAATGGAAGACGCCCTATCCAATATGGATAATTACAGAGTAGCTCCCCCAGAAACAATCACTCAAAATTTCTTGGTAGTAGATAAAATTATTTATGAACTATACAAGAAGGAACTTATCACAGAATGGGAAGTTGATTTTATGTCAGTAAATACTCCTCTTATTGGACGAATGTTTGGGATTCCCAAAATGCACAAAAACCCAGTTGATTCCTGCCTTAGACAGATTGTAGCATCTAAAAAAATGAAAACTGATTACATTGCAGCACTTCTTGATTTCTTTCTTAAACTGCTAGTACAAAGTTCCCAGTTCTATCTTAAGGACTCATGGGAATTCCTTAATGTGATCCACAAATGCACATCTTTCACAGGTCAGTGCACCATGGTCACTTTTGATATTGTGGCCCTTTACACTAGCATCCCATACCAGGAGGGCTTAGATTTTGTCAGAGTATATCTGGTAAAACACACCCAAACCACCCCACACAAAACTCAAGCCTATGTAACATTATTGAAACCAGTACTAAAAAATAATTTTTTTTCTTTCAATGGCATGAATTATCAACAACAAGGGGTAGCCATGGGTGCCAATGTGACACCAGCTTATGCCAATTTGGTGATCAGCTTCTGGGAAGCAGACATTCTCTCCAGACAAAGGTTTTGAATTAGTTAGTCTATATAAACATTATAAAGATGACATCTTTTCCTGTGGAGATGGTCACAAATTGAGCTGGAATGTTTTCTCGCTAGAGTGAGTCAAAGCATAGGGTTCCTTGACTACACCCTTTCAGGTATAGGTAACGTAGTCAACTTTCTTGGTACTTCCCTTTCCCAAGACCCTGACACCAGTAAGTTTGCTTCTATGATCTACAGAACGAGAACCTTTTGGAACAGCTGTCTGGATTTTACCAGCCAACACCCCTTATTTATGAAGAGGAATATAGTTAAAGGGCAATTTGTATGGTTAAACCACATAGTTAGTGAAGACATCACATTTTCTAAAGAAAGCCAATTCCTGAAGCAGCTTTTTGTTGAAAAACATTATCCAGAGGCTTTAATTATCAGATGCTCAAAGAAATGATGGGCAATAGGTACAGTAGATACCCAACATCCTAAAACATGACTTTATTAACACTAGGTGATCTAACGTCAATGACAACACCAGATTCCCTCTCCCAGTCTCCCTAGACTCACAAGTGATAAGAGACATCCTTACTAAGAACTGGGAGATCACTGGCAGTAGCCACAAATTGGCCAAGGCCCTAGGACCCTCCCCTGTCGTTGGCTACAAGAAATCACAGTCTCTCAAGTCGCTGTTTGACTCTGGGCTCTCATAACACTAAAACCTCCACCTCCACTCCAGGAATGTATTGCTGTGGCAGATGCGTATGCTGCAAATACATAGCCATACATCTTTTACTTTGAGATCCCACAGGTCCAGAATTTCCTTTCAAGAAGCCTATGACTGTAACACCACCAATTTAGTTTATCTTGCTTTTTGTGTTCAATGTGATGCGTTCTACATAGGGAAAACCATCAGGAAGTTGAGCGATTGCATTAAAGAACACTGTCAGGCATTAAGAAAGGGTGACCTTAAAAATGCATTAACTAAGCACAATATAGGTAGCCCTCGGTGCAAAGAATTTGACTTTAATGTATTAGAAAAAATTTCTAGTTTGTGGGAGATAGCAACGCCCAGCTTGAAGTGAAATAATTCATATGGCAAATTAAAATTGCAAGCAGACACGACCCCTGGTTTAAATGGTAATTTTAATGTAAAAAGCATTCAAAAATGGAACAGGTAGGGTGGGAAAAGGAATCCTAACCATCCAAAGGTGTTTATCATTTGTAACTGTTAAATTTCTGATGAAGTTTGACTTTTAACATGAATGAACAAAAGCGCTCAAATTTTTAAGTTTTGTATGTTTTGAAAGTGACAGTTAAAGTTTTCTCCTTTTAAGTTCTGGCTGTGATTTACATTCCTCCAAGTCCAAAAAAGGTTTGTGTGTGTCTGTGTGTGTGTGTGTGTGTGTGTGTGTGAGTGTGAGTGTGTGTGTGTGTGTGTGTGTGTGTGTGTGTGTGTGTGTGTGTGTGTGTGTGTATATATATATATATATATATATATATATATATATATATATATATATATATATATATATATATATATATATATATATATATATATATATATATATATATATATATATATATGTATATATCTGTACACACATATATATGGGACTACCTGATAATATCAAAATCCCACATGATGGAAGATAAGAAAGTCGAGACCAAATAGCAAATCTTCAGTTCATCAACTCTTCATAACACCGAGAATTTACCCAGGGAATGCAACTGGTCCACCAACAAGCACAATAAACCACAGGAAATCAATTCAAATCCATAGAATGTACGGGCTGCACCCCCACACCCCCCTAACTAATTATATTAACTAAAATTGCACTACAGTAGAGACAAGGTCAAACTCCCATACATTGTCCAACTGATTACTTTCCCTTGGTAAATTCTCAGTGTTATAAAGAGTCAGTGAACGGAAGATCCATTATTTTCATCTATATGTTCTCATCTCAATTATTTGGGATTTTGATATTATCAGGTCGACCCATATACATATATATATATATATATATATATATATATATATATATATATATATGGGTTTACTTTATAATCTCGATATTCTGAAATACCGAATTTCAAAATACCGAGATTATAATACCGAATGCTCAGAATCGCGAAACATCAGAAGAGCGAAATTCAAAATACTGAAGTTCGGAGCTTCTGGTGTTGCGGTGTATGAATGGATGTAAGTGCAGGAAAGTCTGTATGAGTGTGTAGGTTATGTGCTGTAGTGTATGTTAGTGTGTGTTTTGGTTGTGATGTGTGTATGCACTGGGCTGCAAAATGTGTGGGTGTGAGTTGTCTTTGTGTGTGTGATTGTGTGGTCTCGGAGTTAGAATATATAAGTAGGGGGGTGTGGGGGTAGTGTAGGTTAGTTTTGTTTGTGTGTGGGGGGCAGTTCTGTGTATAATTTAAAAAAGATAGTCAGACACCCTTCATAAGGGATGCCAGCAACAACCTGCTCACCAGTCCACAGGACATCAAAGGCTGATGGAAGAAGTATTTACAGCAGCTTCTGGATGAAGAAAACCCCACAGAAGCTGTACTGCCCCAGAAACAGCCTATGATGAGAGAAGAGGAGCCCTCCCTAAAAGAAGTAATAACAGCACTAATGAAAATGAAATCAGGGAAAGCAGCAGGGTCAGATGAGGTCACAGCAGATATGTTAAAGATGCTGGGTGAGATAGGAGAGAAATGGCTCCTGAGGGTACTAATAGCAGTGTGGAGAAAAAGGTGCATCCCAGATGACTGGAGAATAAGCATACTCATGCCAGTGTACAAGAGCAAAGGGGACATCCACAACTGTGGGCAGTACAGAGGCATCAACTCCTATCACTTTGCATGAAATTTCTGGAAAGGATGATTAATAAACAGATAAGTATAGTAGAATGTAAGATGGGAGATGAGCAGTTCGGATTCAGATCAGGATGCAGCACAATTGACTCAATGTTTGCAGTGAGACAGATACTTGAGAAGAAGTTAGAGATAAGGAGAGAGTCCAACTGGGCATTCCTACACTTGGAAAAAGCATATGACAAGATCCCAAGAAAGCTTATCTGGGCAGTAATGTGGTGGCTTGAAGTCCCAGAAACATTTATATAATTAGTACAGGCTATGTACAAGGAAGCAATGACTCAAGTACGAACAGTGTTTGGCCTCATAGTGGGGTTCCCAGTGGGAGTGGGGGTACACCAGGATTCAGCACTGAGCCCACTGCTGTTCATACTGGTGATGGATTCCATTAGAAACAGGTCAAAAGGAACAGATCAGCAAAGTTGCTGTATGCAGATGATGTGACATTACAGGCAGACTCTGAGCCAGAACTTCAGCTAAGGATAGGAGAACTTGAATGCAAAACTTAAGGTACATGGGATGAAACTCAGCACAGATAAGACAGTGGTAATGGTAACAAACTGAGAAAATCAGAAGAAGCTCAGAATAGAGATAGAAGGGAAGATAGTGGAACAGGTAAACAGCTTCAAGTGTCTGGGAGGGTGGTTGAAGAGAAGGGAAGTCTGAATGAAGATGTCAAGGCTAGAATCAGAGGGGATACAGCCAACTGACATAGAGTGTCAAGTATAGTCTATGACAGAAAAATGAAAAAGAAGCAGAAAAGTAAGGTGTACAAAACAGTGGTGTGACCAATACTACTGTATGGTACAGAAACCTGGGCAGTAAAGGCAGAACAGTTGAAGAAGCTAGAGGTGATAGAAATTAAGTGCCTGACAAAAGGTGGTAGGATGCATACTGTGGGACAGATGAAGAAATAATGACATAAGACCAGAAGCCAAAGTAGCTCAAATTACAGAAAAGATAAAAAAGAACAGATTATGATGGTTTGAACATATGTAAAAAAGCAGAAGAAAATCTGATGAGGAAGATTTGGGACAGACAGGAAGAAGGTAAGAGGAAGCAAGGACATTCAGCAAAGGGGTGGATGGATTTTGTGAATGAAGATCTGCGATAGTCAGACATGAGTACAACAAAGCAAACAGTAAGAACAGTAAGGATAAATGGTCCAACATGCAAGAAACATAATACACAGTAAAAAATAGTGAAGGACCAAGCCACTTCATTCCGATGAAGCAGCTAAGGTGCTGCGAAACCGCTCACTATTATTAAAAGTTTATGCCTTGTATTGCCATGGCTTGGTCCTTCGCTATTTTTTACTGAATCAGGCATGAGTGTTGAAGGAGGCAGGAGTGTGGCACTGAATCGAGAGAGATGGTAACAGTTAACATGATACCCTGACCCCATGTAGAAAAAATGGGAAAAAGGGGGCTGATGATTATGATGATTTTCTGCATAGTACTAATGATCATATCTCTCGCCAGAGAGTAAAATGCAGCCCATCTAATATCAAATGGTATATTACAGTCATGTTGAGCAGAGAACTTGGTCAGTAACCTTTTTTTTCTTTATAAATACATATATTAAGTCATCAGCTTAAATTAGGAACTGATTTTTGGAATGAGTAAAATCTAAAGTGTATTACTATGTTATCAGAGAAGGCTGTAGGCTTTGAGCTGTATTAGAGATTAAAGTTATGAATAGACATTGACATTAAGAAGAAGTCTGTGTTCACCTTGGATCTGTCTGAGGTTGAAAAAAGTAAAATACCCCCTTGGGAAATAATGCAAGACAATGATCAAACATACAATATACATTAAAAAAGTCCTGCAAAAAATGTGTACCTCTGTTTGGATGCATTGCTTGAAAGCCATTTTATCAAAGGTGGAACCCAAAGGTCATCCCAAAAAGTATATTATGGTTAACAATGCAAAGAGATTCCTAAATAACTATTGTAAGAAATTAGCTTTATCTATGAAAAGGAGCATAAATCTATTCCTTCAACTTGGACTTGCTTAAAAGTGGACAATCAGAATCCACAAAGATAAATCTGCCCTCAGAATTTAATTTATGCTTGTTATACTGAATGGAAAATGCATCTTCATAAGAATTTTCATACCTGAATAATTAATTCAACTGTGAACTAAAAGTCATATGTATGCACCTTCTTTTTATAGAAATGAACTGCAAAGGACATAAATGTGTTATCTGGATAAAGCAAACATCAATATTCTTATAAAAAAGACACCAGGATATTTTGCTCTTAGTTACAACTTGGAGACCAAGGACACTCCATAATAAAATTATTTCAGCCATTATTAGTTAAAGCAGAAACGTGTATGCAGTGAAACAATCTATAGTGACCTGAGTTATCAGAGGGCCTGATCTGCTTGCAACATACCAAGTGAGAGCATGTTAAGCCACGTTTCAATAATATTTAACAACTACAAAAAAAAAAAACATTAAGGTGATAAACTATAGCTAGAGCAAATTGCAAGTTCTAATCTACTGGGCCCTAATTCAGATCCTAGTTATTGAGGCTATCATATAAAAATGGTAACTAGGAAACTAAACACACAGTTATCTCAATAATAGCCCAAATAGAAATATAATACTAACAATAGTACATTTATCGCTAACAAGGAATGTCTGTTTAACAGGACTTCAAAGCATTGTTGCCACACTGCACACCCTGATAAATATTAAAATGGGGCACCAATCCAGGGACTTTCTGTAATAATTTCCTTAAGGGGCTGGCTGTAATAATATCATGGATAAAGCATTTCTTAGTAGCAAGTTAATGCATATATGTATATGCCATTCACAAGAAGTTAATTATGGTTGAAGATAAATATTATCCTAATTCAGCTAACTAAAACATTATATTATAGTCTGATATTCAGTAATAGGCAAAACTCTATTTTGTATTGAAATAGATCTGATAAATTTATACAGTAGCAAATTAAAGAGAAAATCAAAAGCCAGTAAAGGTTTTGAAGAGTTCTTCCCCAGTGCAGAGAAAAAAAATCAGCTTTAAGGAGCTTTAGTGCAAAAGTAACCATAATATATAGTAACAGAACCAATGCGGTTTATGTTTAAGTAGAATGGGGTTATGTCTGCTATATAAACCATAAAGCAAAATAATTAGAATGAAAATAAAGAGTGTATACAAGGGCTGACATTCCACTAAAAGCTGTGTAAACATTAGATTATAGTACCTGTGAGGGCATATTCCATATAATCAGATATCACTCTAATGTCATTAATTTAGACACATCCATTAAAGGATTTCTTAAACATTCTGAAATATAAAATATATTCCTCTAAGAGTGAACAAATTCCACGAATCCTGCGTCTAATCAGAAATGTTTTTTACACTATAATGAAATACATTTAACACTGAAAATGAGTACGGTGTACATCTAACACATCAGAAGCCACCAAAAAGCATTACCTGACCAAGCACTGCAAATTACACAGGTGCATTCATGTATAAATAACACCATGTACAAGACAGATATACACTACCAAAATGTACCATTGTATTCAAACACTGACAATGATTCAATAGAATATACTTTTTAGTCATATCAGTAAACATGTATATCAGCATCCCAATATGGATTCTGCTGAAAGAGCAGTGTGAAATTATTTCATCAGGTATATAATTATTTTCCCAGAGGAAAGTCTTCAGAATATCCTGCTAGTTGTGAACTGTGAATTTTAAAGGATAGTGGAATGATAGAAATGATCTAACAAGTCTACTGAGAGTATAAAATTGAAATGTGGATCCAAATTAGAAAATAATTTAACATTAAAAAAAAAAATGGAATATGCACTAAACAACATGATTTGTTTAATTATGAAACACAACCTCACACCATTTCTTAAGATATGTGCATTTGATAGTGAGTGAGTCTGAATCACCAAAAAGTAATATAACACTAGGCAAAGAAGCTTATAAAAATATGCTTGGGAGGAATAACCCCTAGTGATAGTTCTTAGGTACCAGCCCATATTCCACCATTTTTCATGGAAAAAATATGAAGTTATGAAGTAAAAAAATGATGAAATGGTGCATACTGGGATGTTTCAATAAATCAGCACCAAAGACATTAAGACTCATCCACCAGAGGAATATAACAAGTATAGGAGTATTTTACATCTGACAGCTCACTATATATATATATATATATATATATATATATATATATATATATATATAGGCAAATGAAAGGAAATTCTACATTAAAAAAAGAAAGACACAGATATAGATGGGGAAAGAACAGTAATTCTGAATATCAGCATAAATAAGAAAAACTAGTAAGTGACAGTGAATAGCAAATACATGTAAAACACTACAAAGTGGTAAATAGACACAAAAAAAAATAAGGAAATGTAGCTATAAGGCTCTACTAATTAAAAATTGATACCACACCTATTTAAGTTAGTGTAGAAGATTTCAGTAGCGATTCGGTCTGAAATGATGTAAAGAAAAATAAAACCCTGAAAAAATATATTTGTTAGACACTATAATTAACACAGGACATGAGGACATACAAGTTAAAATAATATTTACAAGACATTTTAAGATGTTTTTCATTTTCAGATTTACAATTGGAGCCCAGCCAAGAAAAAGATTCTGCTAAAGGAAAGTATGTTTTGAATTTGACACTACATTTTGTCAGGAACTGGATGTTAGGTACCATACTGGACCACTCCATCCTGACTTAATTGAATAGATCAATAGATATTTTTAAATTCATAATTTCCCAGCACTACTTATTTCTTTTTAGTAATCAACAGTACTCAAAATGTATGTCCTGCACTCATTGTAGACCTCTGTTTACCAGATCAACCATGTAAGACTAAAGAGCCTTGGTTGGGCATGCTACCACTGTACAGATGTGACCTGGTCCTTCTTCTAACGTATCTGATATATATAGCCTTTCAATAAGATCTCCTGCCCTGAAGTGCCTTCCAAAGTAGTTGCACTGACATTCAGATGTTGGAAGTAAGTGTCAAAATTGTTAGTTTTCACAAGCATATTATTACGGGAATATTTGCAATCTGATATCATTTATTATTTTTTTTCAAATTTATGAAAATAAGTTTAGAATCCAAAAAGTGTAATTTTAATGTTTTAATGTAATTTTTCATCCCACAAGTGTATGAACAAAGAAGAGTTATTAATTTTTCCCAAGATGAGGCTAGCAAGTCCCCTAAATTACTAAATGATTCTACTATATTCCAAGATATAGAAACATATTCTGTGGTGTAATTGGCTTGAATATTTAAACTCAGTAATTTGATATGACAGTCTTCTTGGAACTGAATATTTATTTTTAGACTCATTCAGATGAACTATATTTGTGCAACTTTTTTTTTTTTTCATTTGGAAAATAAAAAGGGGATTGGAGAGCTTCCATTTGTTTTATCCTCAGTAAATCAGTTACTGGCCAAATGCAAAATGCAATTGTTCACTAGGGACAAATAGCTTTAACCTCAAATTATGTTGTAATCCAAATGCAGACTAATCAACTACCAGTAAAGAAAAGCCAGTTAGAAAACTAAAGCAAGCACCATTGCCCACCCTCAAAATAAATGGTGACTCAGTATTTCATAAGTAGTCATAATCTTCAAAAATGTAAGTGCAAAAAAGACCACCAGCACAGGAATCATGGCAATTCCTTTCTTGATCTGTTTGTTTGTTCATTTGTTTCTTTGTTTGCTTGTGTATTTCTATGTTTGTTAGCTTATTTATTCCCATGAGCTGATTTGGTCCAAATTGTTCTTTTTACAATTAACAAACTACATAAATTCAAATAAAAATATAATGAATAGGTAAACAGAAAATATCTTTATATGCAATGGTATTTATACTCAGTGGAAAGAAAGGACTAGTCTTGTTAGGAAGGAATAATTTTCCAGATTCAGTGATTGACTGGAGAAAAATGACTGACTAATACAAGAAGTAAAAATTATTGGAGATTATACAACAACCCCCCCATTAAATATTCAAAAACGTGCAATCTGATTGGTCAGCATGCACGTTGTAAATCAGAGTTATAATAATGGAAAAAGGTCCGGTCGCCCGGACGTTTTCCATTACTATATCTCTTTTTTCACACTATTTCGCTATGTTAAACGAGTTTAACATAGCGAGACAACTTTAAAAAAGCAACGGAGATTCTCCATTGCTTTTTTTAAAGCTGCCTCGCTATGTCAAACAAGTTTAACATAGCGAAACAGTTTTTAAAAAGCAACAGAGATCTTGCTTTCTCCGTTGCTTTTTTCTAGACTGTCTTGCTATGTTAAATGGGTTTAACAGAACCAGACAGCTTTAAAAAAACAACGGATATTCTCCGTTGCTTCTTTTAAAGCTGTCTGGCTATGTTAAACTCATTTAACATAGCGAAACAGTTTTTAAAAAGCAAAAGAGATCTTGCTTTCTCTGTTGCTTTTTTCAAAACTGTCTTGCTATGTTAAATGGGTTTAACATAGTGAGATAGCTTTAAAAAAGCAATGGATATTTTCTGTTGCTTTTTTAAAGCTGTCTCGCTATGTTAAATCCATTTAACATAGCAAAAAAGTTTTTAAAAAGCAACGGAGATCTTGCTTTTTCCATTGCTTCTTAGGCATGCGCATGCGCAGTACATCAGAACTGCCGCAGAATACCAGACAGCTGCGGAAGGGCAGGAAGGAGGCATTATACAATGCCATTATTTCAGAAAAGTAATTTTTTTTTTCTTAAATAATGTCATTGTATAATAGCAATAACCCACTTCTGGGTGTGGGTAATGCTGGATTTACCCACGGTTGACTTTGTTTGGTCACTCGGGCTTCGTCCTCATGACCAAACCACACCAACCGTGGGTGAATCCAGCATTACCCACACCCAGGCGTTGGTTATTGCTATATTAATGTGAGATGGGATATAAAAGAAGAGTGATAGTTCTTGAGAAGGATTTTCAATAAATTCCATTTCACAGTGAAGGGTAGTATCTCAAAGCAGACAGTCTTAAACTCAGAGTAGGACATGAGGACTCAGACGTAGGACCTTGAGGGTGATGGACATACCATGACCTTTTCCTAAGTCATTGCAATGGTCCCTGGGGTAAAGTTACACATGAAACTCTTTGATGAAAAGGTGGTTGTAAGTAGCAAACCATACTGAGGAGTAGGGATGAGACTTGTAATGCTAGGAGGTAAAATCTTTCTTCAGTAGATAGACAATCCAAAACTTGATGACGCTTTTAGAATAATTTCAGTTTTATTGACTGCCTTGATGACCTGTTTAGTAAATATGAAAGCCATTCCAAACACATGCCAGTATATCTATCTATATGTGTATATATATATATATATATATATATGTATATATATATATATATATATATATATACACAGAGAGAGAGAGAAAGAGAGACAGCAACAGAGACAGAAGAGTGTTAGAAAGCATTTGATGATGCCTCAAAGAATGATTTACTTTTTCTAAAAGTTATACAGCTATGGTTGATAGAGAACTTGGTAAAAAAAACAGCAAATAATTAAAATATTATGACCTTATTTCTGTACTACTGTCCCTGCAGATGTGAATTAAAACTGCTGGCAAGACTGCATGTATATAGTATAGCATATTAAAAGGTCACTCTACAAATCCGGATCAGTGATTCAAAAGACAATAAAGACTCCTTTTAAAATAAAAAAACAGTTTAATTCTCACTTAGAATTTGGAATTAGCACTTTCATCCTGTTTAACAGGACTTCTTCAGATTCAATTAAAACAAGATGGCCAATTTACTTTTATAGTTTCTCGAACCAGGAAATGACATCATACTTCTCTAAAAACACTTCCTGTGGCAAAGAATAAAATCAAAGGAAAAAAAAAACAATTTACAACAATGAAAGCATCTCTTACAAAAAACATAAGATACTAGAAGTGGAATATTACAAAAAACATAAAATAAACAAAAAAATGAATTGTAAGCAATCACTTTCAAAAGAAACACTTTATATCCTAGCCTCTAATACTGGCTTTAGTACAATAAAATCATTAAGTCCTGGGGTTGCAAGCATTTAATTTTAACTGCCAAAAAACTTCTTTTTTTTCTAATAATAAATTACAATTGCCACCCGTCAGGTTAATGTGTACCCTTTCCAAAATGGCAAATCTGAATGTATTACAGTGTTGTTACTTTCCATGTGCCTCTACAAAGCATTCTTTCTGTTTTGTTTCCTAATTCCTTAGTAGTACTCTTAAATTCTGTTTTTTTAGGAACCTGTCTGCTTTCCCGACATAAAATGCTGGACAGGTGGAGCACATGGCCAAATAAACTACACCATTTGTACTACAGTTCCCATACTGAAAGTTGACCTTAGTCTGATTCATATTTTCTAGCTATATTTCTCCTTTGAGATACATGTCTTCACACTGATTACAACATCCGCACTTCTTGGTCCCCCTTGTCTCCTGCATACTTTCCTTTATTCTTACTGTCCTCTAAGTTAGCCTTAATATTCCTACCTGTTTTATATACAAAAGTTGGGCTATTTCTGAGGAATTTATAAAGTTCGGTGTCACTCTTTAGTATATTCCAGTTTTTTGTTTTCACATCTTTTACCATAGGAGAATAAGGGCAATATTTCAAAACTATAGCTCTACTAAAATTATTTTCAGATGCATTTTAATGTACAGGGGTAAAATCTGTTCCCAATAAGGGTTTGTCGAAAGTTCTCCATTTAGACAAAGTGTAGTCAATGGTCTCTCTAATTAGTTTCTGAGGGTACCCCCTTTCCAAAAACATGCTACCCACCATACCTAATTTTTTAACCACTTTGGTATATTGAGATATAATTCTTACTGCCCTAATACTTTGTCCTTTAAGTATGCTTTTTTTCTGTAAATATGGATGACAGCTATTAAATTCCAAGTAAGAATTACTAAAGATGGGTTTATGGTGGATGTTGGATTTAAAACCTCTATCATTATGTGAAATGTAAAAATCTAAGTAAGCTAAACCTTCCAAATCATAAGTATGAGTGAACTTAAAATAGAAACATCTGTTGTTAAGGTTTCCCATAAAATAAAAACATCATAAAGGAAATGTACATACAGTTTGAGATTCTTTTTGTAGGTACTGTTGAATACATGTTGATGTTCCCATTCAGTTAAAACTAAATTCGCAAATATGGGGTCACAAGAGGCCCCCATAGCAAACTTTGATTTGCTTAAATTATTCACCCTCATAAAAGATAAAACAATTTTCTAATACAATAGTCATGAATTCTAATGCAGTCAATATCTTGTCATTTTCTAAGTTAGTGTGCTTAACAATTGATTGGTGAAATAATTCCAACCCCTCATCTTTGGATATAGAATTAAATAAGTCCACCAAACCAATGGTAACAAATTTTAAATCTTTATTCCAAAGCTCATGTTTCAATCTCCCTAAAAATACCATGAGTCTCTGAGTATGTGGGGGATATTATCGTATGTGTGTTTTAACCAATTATCTACCACTACACCAAAAGGGAATGTTTTGGACTTACTCCCGGAGACTATCGGTTCGAACAGGGGATGTAAAATGTCTTTATGCACTTTAGGCACTCCAAAGATGATGGCTAACACAGGATGTTTGACTTTCAAAAAATTATAAGGGTCGAAAGATATTCTTAGGTCCAACAAAATTTTTTCCAGCCATAAATCAATGCGCCTGTAGGCTATAGTTCTCTCATTTAGTGAAATAGTTTTCTATACTAAAGTGTTGCACAAAAACTCATGCATTTTGTTGGAATAATCCATGTGATCATATAGAATAATCCCCCCTCCATTGTCAGGTTTCATAACACTGACCTCTGTATCATTACAATCTTCTTCTTTCGGCTTTTCCTGGTTAGTGGTCGCCACAGCTGATCACCTTGTCCGCTCATGATTGGCAGTGGAGTTTTACAGTATCAAGTTGCCAGCCCAGCACCCAACCTTCCACAGAAGACACACACACACACACACACACACACACACACACACACACACACACACACACACACACACACACACACACACACAGAGTGTCCAATCCACCTGTCACATGTATTTGGGGTGTGGGAGGAAACCGGAGCACCCGAAGGAAACCCACGTGACCACAGGGAGGACATGCAGACTCCGTAGAGAAGGCACCCCAGCTGAGGATCGAACTGGAAAACCTCTTGCTGTGAAGCAGCAATGCTAACCACTGCACTACCATGGTCACCCCTCTTTCAAAATAAATGTTTCTGTTCTGTTTAAATTAAAAACATTTTTTCCTTTTACCCTTTAACTCTTCTTGAATTTTGTATAAATCTTCAGAAATTAGTTGGTCCAAAGTGACAAGACTAGGGTGTAAAGGGGGGCTAAAGGTTCATTTTTTCTTTAAGGCTGGCATTAAAGTTCCCTGCTCCTTGTCTTTAAAATATACAGCTAAATTAATCTTTCTATGATATAATTTACCTTCTATAAGGGAATCAACTAAATCAAAGTTAGAAGTGGGAACAAACGTCATCCTTTTAGAAACAGAGAAAATATTCTTTGGTTACTTCTCTATCAGTGTATTTAAAAATTTAAAGTTTTTGAAGCATTGAACAACTTTGCTAGATCTTTCGATCTCCATTCTTTTTTTGACTAGTATATCCCGTGTGAGGCCTTTTGTGAATGTTCCCATTTCCTCCCCTGACCCGAATCCCAATAATACCCTTTGTTTCTCCTGTGGTAATGGCTCCTGCCATTCTGAAAATTTCAAGGACCATAATTCTGGTTGTAATTTCCATCTGGTATGTGATTCCTTTTGGGATAACTTTCCTTGCTTCTTACATTAGATCCACTGAACTTGTCATAGTTATTCTCTCCATTCACCTGCCTGTGACAATTTTGTCTATAAGCATTCTGTTCCCTACAGTGTGTAGTGTCTCTAGCTATTTTATTTTCTTTTCTTTTAAACTGAATAGTCCTAAACTTAACTATATCAAACTGTTTGTTCTAAAAGTGTACCCATTGGTCAAAGAGTAAATCTTGAGTAATATCAGTGTTTAAGCTTTCCGCTTCAGTTAACAGCATACTTAATTTAGCATCATTATGTTTCATTAGCAATTTCATAAAATTAAACCCAAAATCATCAAATAAAGCATTAAAATCATTAATAGCTTCCACAGTGTATTCAATACCCATAGGTTCCTTGAATATTCTGTGTCCCTGTGGAACTATTTTCAATTCAATACATTTTTTTAAAGTAAACATTATCAGTTTGTAAGTGCTTAATGCTAGACAATTTCTTTTCAGTAAGTAATATTTTGTCTTTTAAGGAACCATAATTTCCTTTCTCAACACTTCAAAAATGGGTGCTATTATTGTCATAATTCAAAATGATAGGGCCTCCAAAAGGGAAGCCAGTCTTTAAAATATTGTCTAACTTACAGTTCATATAGTCAAGGCCTGTATGCAAACAAGCATTCTCGGTAACAGTCCCAGCACCCACTCCTGTACTGGTCATATCAAAAGTGTGTGTGGAAGCAGCTGCATACGTCCATTTGGGGACAGTTCATTTTGGCTTAGTTCTTGTACGCAGCTGTTCCTTCTCAGTATTGAATTGTTGGCCCTCAGTATGTATAATAGTCACTGTCCTGGTTTCCCCTTCCACTGGTTAAAGTTGTGGTGAAAGTTATGGGATATTATGGCCTTCACTTGCTCTGCTCTCCTTGTTAACAGTTCCGCTTCCTGGTAAGGGCGCATCCTGAGAAATAAAAGTAGCATGTTTAAATGATTGGTTCTCTCACTTCTCCACCAAAGCGGGATGACTTCCTGAAGATGTAACAATAGTTGAAGCGTGGGTGGCCTGTCCATGTGTTTTACTCATCAATTCAATGAGTCTTGTAAGCTCACCCTTTACAATCATGAATTCAGAATGTTGAATTCATTAAGATGAGCAGGCAAAAACAATAAAGGGATTCATCTAGTAACTCCATTCAAGAACAAAACTACCAAGAAAAATCCAGCAACAGAAACCAAAGCAGAATAGTAGTTAAAATGCAGAAATAGGCAGCTAATCACAACGCCACTCTGCAAATCTGGCTGAATGATTCAAAAGACATAAAGACTCCCTTTAAAATAAAAAATCAGTTTAATTCTCACCAAGAATTTGGAATTAGCACTTTCATCCTGTTTAACTGGACTTCTTCAGATTCAATTAAAACAATATGGCCAACTTTCTTTTATAGTTTCTAGAACCAGGAAATGACATCATACTTCTCTAAAAACACTTCATGTGGTGAAGAAAAAAATTCAAAGATAAAAAAAAAATTTAAAACAATGAAAGCTTCCCTACAAAAACCATAAGATACTTGAAGTAAAATATTTCAAAAAAATATATAAAATAAATATGAAAATGAAATATAAGAAATCACTTTCAAAATAAACACTTTATATCCTGGCCTCTAATACTGGCTTTAGTGCAATAAAATCATTATGTCCTGGGGGGTTGCAAGCATTTCATTTTTACTGTCAAAAAACTTCTTTTTCTTCTAATAATAACTTACAATTGCCACCCCTTGCTTTAATGTGTACCTTTTCCAAAATGGCAAATCTGAATGTATTGTAGGTATTGTTACTTTCCATGTGCCTGTACAAAGCATTCTTCCTTTTTTGTTTCCTAATTCCATAGTAGTGCTCATAAATTCTGTTTTTTAGGAACCTGTCTGTTTTCCCAACATAAAATGCTGGACAGGTGGAGCACACGGCCAAATAAACTACACCATTTGTACATTTCTCATACTGAAAGCTGACCTTAATCTGATTCAAATTTTCTAGCTGTATTTCTCCTTTGGGATATATGTATTCACGCTGATTACAACATCCACATTTCTTGGTCCCCTTGTCTCCTGCATACTTTCCTTTATTCTTACTGTCCTCTAAGTTAGCCTTAATATTCCTACCTGTTTTATATACAAACGTTGGGATATTTCGGAGGAATTTATAAAGTTTTGTGTCACTTCATAGTATATTCCAGTTATTTGTTAACAAACTTTTACTGTAGGGGGAATAATGATGATATTTCATACCATAGCTCTACTAAAATTATTTTCAGATATATTTACATTTACAGGGGTGAAATTCATTCCCAGTAAGGGTTTGTATAAAGTTCCCCATTTGGAAAAAGTGTAGTCAATGGTCTCTCTAATAAGTTTCTGGGGTACCCCCTTTCCAAAAACATACTACCCACTGTACCTAATTCTTTAACCACTTTGGTATAGTCAGATGTCATTCTTGCTGCCCTAATACATTGTTGTTTAATATACACACTGAGCAGAGTGGAGGAGAGCTGTTGACTACAACTCTTTTGTAAAAAAAAAAAAAAAAAGTTGTCTAAGGTTGTATCTTCTGGTATTTAAGCCCCAACTTTAAGAGGTTTTCTGTCTATAAACACTGAGCAGAGTGAAGGAGAGGTGTTGACTACAACTCTTAGCTGAGATATATAAGTATCCTGTTTTTTTTATTATTTATACTGATTATTGTTTCTAGCAATTTATATATAGCACTTTTTATTGCCTGCTGCACAGTTTTTGAGTGTATTTTTATTGCTATTAACTAATCTGCACAGTAACTGATTTGTTTGCAGTTAGAAAAGCATTCTGTAGAGTCTCGCTGCTCCTTTATCTGTTTAAAAACATTCATTTTGTGGCATTCTGTAGTGCTTACTGTCTGTAGGCTAATGCTTTAGTATTGTCCTAGTTCAGAATTGCTGGCTCTGTGCTTATTTGTTTATACAGTGATTGTTCAAAGCACATGAACAGGCCATCTTGAATTAGCTGAAGCATTTCTTTACCTTGGCTAGATTGTGTTAGTTGGCTGCTGGCTAGTGAGGGGCTGGTTCTATAGCATTTTTGTTAAAAAAAAAAAAAAGTTGTCAAAGGTTGTATCTTCTTGAATTTAAGCCCTAACTTTGAGAGGGTTTCTGTCTATACGCACTGAGCAGAGTGAAGTAGAGGTGTTGACTACAACTCTTAGCTGAGATATATAAGTATCCTGTTTTTTTTTTCGATTATTTATACTGATTATTGTTTCTAACAATTTATATATATCACTTTTTATTGCCTGCTGCATAGTTTTTTTTTTTTTTTATAAAATCTTTTTATTGATTTTTAGTCATACAGTGATCTAGTTTTTGAGTGTATTTTTATTGTTATTAACTAATCTGCATGGGTAACTGATTTGTTTGCAGTTAACAAAGCATTCTGTACAGTCTCATTGCTCCTTTATCTGTTTAAAAACTTTCATGTTGTGGCTTTCTGTAGGGCGTACTGTCTGTAGGCTAATGCTTTAGTATTGTCCTAGTACAGACTTGCTGGCTTTGGGCTTGTTTGCTTATACAGTGATTGTTCAAAGCACATGAACAGGCCATATTGAATTAACTGAAGCCTTTTTCTACTTTGGCTAGATTGTGTTAATTGGCTGCTGGCTAGTGGGGGCTGGTTCTTTTATATTTTTGTAAAAAAAAAAAAGGTTGTCTAAGGGTGTATCTTCTGGAATTTAAGCCCTAACTTTGAGAGGGTTTCTGTCTATACACACTGAGCAGAGTGTAGGAGATGTGTTGACTAAAACTCTTTGCTAAGATATATAACTATCCTGTTTTGTTCGATGATTTATACTGATTATTGTTTCTAGCAATTTCTATATAGCACTTTTTATTGCCTGCTGCATAGCTTTGGAATGTATTTTTATTGCTATTAATGAATCTGCATGGGTAACTGATTTGTTTGCAGTTAAAAAGCATTATGTAGAGTCTCATTGCTCCTTTATCTGTTTAAAAACTTTCATTTTGTGGCTTTCTGTAGTGCTTACTGTCTGTAGGCTAATGCTTTAGTATTGTCCTATTTCAGAATTGCTGGCTCTGGGCTTGATTGTTTATACAATGATTGTTCAAAGCACATGAACAGGTCATCTTGAATTAGCTGAAGCCTTTCTTTACCTTGGCTAGATTGTGTTAATTGGCTGATGGCTAGTGGGGGCTGGTTCTTTTGTGTTTTTGTAAAAAAAAAATAAGTTGTCTAAGGTTGTATCTTCTGGTATTTAAGCCCTAACTTTGCGAAGGTTTCTGTCTATACACACTGAGAAGAGTGGAGGAGATGTGTTGATTACACTTCTTATTGGTTCATAGGTTGGTACTGGGCTATCTGCCTGAAGGTATATATTAGCCCAGCCATGTTGTGCGGTATTCTCCGGCCCTTTAGTAGTTTCCTAGACCATTGTCCTAGCAGCTAGTACCCTTGGCCCCTATCTAGTAGTGCTGTTGGTGTGATCCCCAGTGTGAACTTTCTGTTACCCATCCACTCATCAAGATTCCACTTGAAGAGTGATAGTGATAGGCTCTGTCTTATGTAGATCAGGACCCTGTTCCATAGTAAGGGAAGTCTCTGCGAAGGGAATCTATCCCTCCAGCATGCTGTATTCATTGTTGTGTTGTGGTTTATATCCCTAGAGCTTGTAGCTCGACTAGATTTGGTTTTTCTAAGATGGAGCATTTTCAACAATTCTGGGTTGGACATGGCTCTGTACATTAGACAGAGATCGCTTCTGAGAAAGCGGTATGCAACAGAGAACAGTCTTAGCTTTTTCAATCGTGCTGCATAGGGCAACTGTTTGATGCCAGTAATCCTCTTGGTTTGGTACCTCTGTGGTCTCTCCAGCTGCTAGATAGGTCTAGCCAGGTACATTCCAATTGGTGCATTGTACTCAATAATGGGTCTGATGAGGGAAGAGTAGAAGGACACCATTACATCCTTAGATCTTGATGCGAACCCTTTTGTGATCAGATGGGTCACATAGAAGGATTTTCTAACCACTTTGGCAACATGGTTATCAAAGGAAAGCTGACTATCTACTTCGGTCCCTAGATCCCTTATTTCTTCTTCAGATTTCAGGGGTTTACCTCCTATGTGTAGTTGCGGGTACTCTGTTTTTTCCAAAAGGGATTACTACACATTTTTTTGCATTTAGCTTGAGACCATAGTTTTGACACCATGCATCAGTCTCATTTAGGCCCTTCTGAAGGATCTCCATGTCGGCCGGAGACTCTATTATAGCTTCCAGTTTGCAGTCGTCCACAAATGTAGTCAGCCACAGCCCTTCCGTGCTTGCCTGTACTTCTGAGAAGTATATGCCAAACAGGAGGGGCCCCAGGACAGAGCCCTGAGGCACATCACTTAGCTGAGATATATAAGTATGCTGTTTTTTTCGATAATTTATACTGATTATTGTTTCTAGCAATTTATATATAGCCCTTTTTATTGCCTGCTGCATAGTTTTTGAGTGTATTTTTATTGCTATTAACTAATCCGCATGGGTAACTGATTTGTTTGCAGTTATAAAAGCATTCTGTAGAGTCTCATTGCTCCTTTATCAGTTTAAAAACTTTCATTTTATGGCTTTCTGTAGTGCTTACTGTCTGTAGGCTAATGCTTTAGTATTGTCCTAGTTCAGAATTGCTGGCTCTGGGCTTGTTTGCTTATACAGTGATTGTTCAAAGCACATGAACAGGCCATCTTGAATTAGCTGAAGCCTTTCTTTACCTTGGCTAGATTGTGTTAATTGGCTGCTGGCTAGTGGGGGCTGGTTCTTTTGTGTTTTTGTAAAAAAAAAAAGTTGTCTAAGGTTGTATCTTCTGGTATTTAAGCCCTAACTTTGAGAAGGTTTCTGTCTATACACACTGAGCAGAGTGGAGGAGAGGTGTTGACTACAACTCTTAGCTGAGATATATAAGTATCCTGTTTTTTTCGATTATTTATACTGATTATTGTTTCTAGCAATTTATATATAGCACTTTTTATTGCCTGCTGCATAGTTTTGAGTGTATTTTTATTGCTATTAACTAATCTGCACTGGTAAATGATTTGTTTGCAGTTAAAAAAGCATTCTGTAGAGTCTCATTGCTCCTTTATCTGTTTAAAAACTTTCATTTTGTGGCTTTCTGTAGTGCTTACTGTCTGTAGGCTAATGCTTTAGTATTGTCCTAGTTCAGAATTGCTGGCTCTAGGCTTGTTTGTTTATACAGTGATTGTTCAAAGCACATGAACAGACCATCTTGAATTAGCTGAAGCCTTTCTTTACCTTGGCTAGATTGTGTTAATTGGCTGCTGGCTAGTGGGGGCTGGTTCTTTTGTGTTTTGTAAAAAAAAGTTGTCTAAGGTTGTATCTTCTGGTATTTAAGCCCTAACTTTGAGAGGGTTTCTGTCTATACACACTGAGCAGAGTGGAGGAGAGGTGTTGACTACAACTCTTAGCTGAGATATATAAGTATCCTGTTTTTTTGATTATTTATACTGATTATTGTTTCTAGCAATTTATATATAGCACTTTTTATTACCTGCTGCATAGTTTTGAGTGTATTTTATTGCTATTAACTAATCTGCATGGGTAACTGATTTCTTTGCAGTTAAAAAGCATTCTGTAGAGTCTCATTGCCCCTTTATCTGTTTAAAAACTTTCATTTTGTGGCTTTCTGTAGTGCTTACTGTCTGTAGGCTAATGCTTTAGTATTGTCCTAGTTCAGAATTGCTGGCTCTGGGCTTGTTTGCTTATACAGTGATTGTTCAAAGCACATGAACAGGCCATCTTGAATTAGCTGAAGCCTTTCTTTACCTTGGCTAGATTGTGTTAATTGGCTGCTGGCTAGTGGGGGCTGGTTCTTTTGTGTTTTTGTAAAAAAAAAAAAGGTTGTCTAAGGTTGTATCTTCTGGTATTTAAACCCTAACTTTGAGAGGGTTTCTGTCTATACACACTGAGCAGAGTGGAGGAGAGGTGTTGACTACAACTCTTAGCTGAGATATATAAGTATCCTGTTTTTTCGATTATTTATACTGATTATTGTTTCTAGCAATTTATATATAGCACTTTTTATTGCCTGCTGCATAGTTTTTGAGTGTATTTTTATTGCTATTAACTAATCTGCATGGGTAACTGATTTGTTTGCAGTTAAAAAAGCATTCTGTAGAGTCTCATTGCTCCTTTATCTGTTTAAAAACTTTCATTTTATGGCTTTCTGTAGTGCTTACTGTCTGTAGGCTAATGCTTTAGTATTGTCCTAGTTCAGAATTGCTGGCTCTGGGCTTGTTTGTTTATACAGTGATTGTTCAAAGCACATGAACAGGCCATCTTGAATTAGCTGAAGCCTTTCTTTACCTTGGCTAGATTGTGTTAATTGGCTGCTGGCTAGTGGGGGCTGGTTCTTTTGTGTTTGCTAAAATAAAAAGTTGTCTAAGGTTGTATCTTCTGGTATTTAAGCCCTAACTTTGAGAGGGTTTCTGTCTATACACACTGAGCAGAGTGGAGGAGAGGTGTTGACTACAACTCTTAGCTGAGATATATAAATATCTTGTTTTTTTCAATTATTTATACTGATTATTGTTTCTAGCAATTTATATATAGCACTTTTTATTGCCTGCTGCATAGTTTTGAGTGTATTTTTATTGCTATTAGCTAATCTGTATGGGTAACTGGTTTGTTTGCAGTTAAAAGAGCATTCTGTAGAGTCTCATGGCTCCTTTATCTGTTTAGAAACTTTCAATTTGTGGATTTCTGTAGTGCTTACTGTCTGTAGGCTAATGCTTTAGTACTGTCCTAGTTCAGAATTGCTGGCTCTGGGCTTGTTTGTTTATACAGGGATTGTTCAAAGCACATGAACAGGCCATCTTGAATTAGCTGAAGCCTTTCTTTACCTTGGCTAGATTGTGTAAATGGCTGCTGGCTTGTGGTGGCTGGTTCTTTTTTTAAAGTTTTCTAAGGTTGTATCTTCTGGTATTTAAGCCCTAACTTTGAGAGGGTTTCTGTCTATACACACTGAGCAGAGTGGAGGAGAGGTGTTGACTGCAACTCTTAGCTGAGATATATAAGTATCCTGTTTTTTTCAATTATTTATATTGATTATTGTTTCTAGCAATTTATATATAGCACTTTTTATTGCCTGCTGCATAGTTTTTTAGTGTATTTTATTGCTATTAACTAATCTGCATGGGTAACTGATTTGTTTGCAGTTAAAAACACATTCCATAGAGTCTCATTGCTCCTTTATCTGTTTAAAAACTTTCATTTTGTGGCTTTCTGTAGTGCTTACTGTCTGTAGGCTAATGCTTTAGTATTGTCCTAGTTCAGAATTGCTGGATCTGGGCTTGTTTGTTTATACAGTGATTGTTCAAAGCACATGAACAGGCCATCTTGAATTAGCTGAAACCTTTCTTTACCTTGGCTAGATTGTGTTAATTGGCTGCTGGCTAGTGGGGGCTGGTTCTTTTGTGTTTTTGTAAAAAAAAAAGTTGTCTAAGGTTGTATCTTCTGGTATTTAAGCCCTAACTTTGAGAGGGTTTCTGTCTATACACACTGAGCAGAGTGGAGGAGAGGTGTTGACTACAACTCTTAGCTGAGATATATAAGTATCCTGTTTTTTTCGATTATTTATACTGATTATTGTTTCTAGCAATTTATATATAGCACTTTTTATTGCCTGCTGCATAGTTTTTAGTGTATTTTTATTGCTATTAACTAATCTGCATGGGTAACTGATTTGTTTGCAGTTAAAAAAGCATTCTGTAGAGTCTCATTGCTCCTTTATCTGTTTAAAACTTTCATTTTGTGGCTTTCTGTAGTGCTTACTGTCTGTAGGCTAATGCTTTAGTATTGTCCTAGTTCAGAATTGCTGGCTCTGGGCTTGTTTGTTTATACAGTGATTGTTCAAAGCACATGAACAGGCCATCTTGAATTAGCTGAAGCCTTTCTTTACCTTGAGTAGATTTTGTTAATTGGCTGCTGGCTAGTGGGGGCTGGTTCTTTTGTGTTTTTGTAAAAAAAAAGTTGTCTAAGGTTGTATCTTCTGGTATTTAAGCCCTAACTTTGAGAGGGTTTCTGTCTATACACACTGAGCAGAGTGGAGGAGAGATGTTGACTACAACTCTTAGCTGAGATATATAAGTATCCTGTTTTTTCGATTATTTATACTGATTATTGTTTCTAGCAATTTATATATAGTACTTTTTATTGCCTGCTGCATAGTTTTGAGTGTATTTTTATTGCTATTAACTAATCTGCATGGGTAACTGATTTTTTTGCAGTTAAGAAAGCATTCTGTAGAGTCTCATTGCTCCTTTATCTGTTTAAAAACTTTCATTTTGTGGCTTTCTGTAGTGCTTACTGTCTGTAGGCTAATGCTTTAGTATTGTCCTAGTTCAGAATTGCTGGCTCTGGGCTTGTTTGTTTATACAGTGATTGTTCAAAGCACATGAACAGGCCATCTTGAATTAGCTGAAGCCTTTCTTTACCTTGGCTAGATTGTGTTAATTGGCTGCTGGCTAGTGGGGGCTGGTTCTTTTGTGTTTTTGTAAAAAAAAAGTTGTCTAAGGTTGTATCTTCTGGTATTTAAGCCCTAACTTTGAGAGGGTTTCTGTCTATACACACTGAGCAGAGTGGAGGAGAGGTGTTGACTACAACTCTTAGCTGAGATATATAAGTATGCTTTTTTTTCGAGTATTTATACTGATTATTGTTTCTAGCAATTTATATACAGCACTTTTTATTGCCTGCTGCATAGCTTTTGAGTGTATTTTTATTGCTATTAACTAATCTGCATGGGTAACTGATTTATTTGCAGTTAAAAAGCATTCTGTAGAGTCTCATTGCTCCTTTATCTGTTTAAAAACTTTCATTTTGTGGCTTTCTGTAGTGCTTACTGTCTGTAGGCTAATGCTTTAGTATTGTCCTAGTTCAGAATTGCTGGCTCTGGGCTTGTTTGTTTATACAGTGATTCTTCAAAGCACATGAACAGGCCATATTGAATTAGCTGAAGCCTTTCTTTACCTTGGCTAGATTGTGTTAATTGGCTGCTGGCTAGTGGGGCTGGTTCTTTTGTGTTTTTGTAAAAAAAAAAAAGTTGTCTAAGGTTGTATCTTCTGGTATTTAAGCCCTAACTTTGAGAGGGTTTCTGTCTATACACACTGAGCAGAGTGGAGGAGATGTGTTGACTACAACTCTTAGCTGAGATATATAAGTATCCTGTTTTTTCGATTATTTATACTGATTATTGTTTCTAGCAATTTATATATAGCACTTTTTATTGCCTGCTGCATAGTTTTGGAGTGTATTTTTATTGCTATTAACTAATCTGCATGGGTAACTGATTTGTTTGCAGTTAAAAAGCATTCTGTAGAGTCTCATTGCTCCTTTATCTGTTTAAAAACTTTCATTTTGTGGCTTTCTGTAGTGCTTACTGTCTGTAGGCTAATGCTTTAGTATTGTCCTCATTCAGAATTGCTGGCTCTGGGCTTGTTTGTTTATACAGTGATTGTTCAAAGCACATGAACAGGCCATCTTGAATTAGCTGTAGCCTTTCTTTACCTTGGCTAGATTGTGTTAATTGGCTGCTGGCTAGTGGGGGCTGGTTCTTTTGTGTTTTTGTAAAAAAACAAAAAAAAAAAAGTTGTCTAAGGTTGTATCTTCTGGTATTTAAGCCCTAACTTTGAGAGGGTTTCTGTCTATACACACTGAGCAGAGTGGAGGAGAGGTGTTGACTACAACTCTTAGCTGAGATATATAAGTATCCTGTTTTTTCGATTATTTATACTGATTATTGTTTCTAGCAATTTATATATAGCACTTTTTATTGCCTGCTGCATAGTTTTTGAGTGTATTTTTATTGCTATTAACTAATCTGCATGGGTAACTGATTTGTTTGCAGTTAAAAAGCATTCTGTAGAGTCTCATTGCTTCTTTATCTGTTTAAAAACTTTCATTTTGTGGCTTTCTGTAGTGCTTACTGTCTGTAGGCTAATGCTTTAGTATTGTCCTCATTCAGAATTGCTGGCTCTGGGCTTGTTTGTTTATACAGTGATTGTTCAAAGCACATGAACAGGCCATCTTGAATTAGCTGAAGCCTTTCTTTACCTTGGCTAGATTGTGTTAATTGGCTGCTGGCTAGTGGGGGCTGGTTCTTTTGTGTTTTTGTAAAAAAAAAAAAAGTTGTCTAATGTTGTATCTTCTGGTATTTAAGCCCTAACTTTGAGAGGGTTTCTGTCTATACACACTGAGCAGAGTGGAGGAGAGGTGTTGACTACAACTCTTAGCTGAGATATATAAGTATCCTGTTTTTTTTTATTATTTATACTGATTATTGTTTCTAGCAATTTATATATAGCACTTTTTATTGCCTGCTGCATAGTTTTTAGTGTATTTTATTGCTATTAACTAATCTGCACTGGTAACTGATTTGTTTGCAGTTAAAAAAGCATTCTGTAGAGTCTCATTGTTCCTTTATCTGTTTAAAAACTTTCATTTTGTGGCTTTCTGTAGTGCTTACTGTCTGTAGGCTAATGCTTTAGTATTGTCCTAGTTCAGAATTGCTGGCTCTGGGCTTGTTTGTTTATACAGTGATTGTTCAAAGCACATGAACAGACCATCTTGAATAAGCTGAAGCCTTTCTTTACCTTGGCTATATTGTGTTAATTGGCTGGTGGCTACTGGGGGCTGGTTCTTTTGTCTTTTTGTAAAAAAAAAGTTGTCTAAATTTATATCTTCTGGTATTTAAGCCCTAACTTTGAGAGGGTTTCTGTCTATGCACACTGAGCAGAGTGGAGGAGAGGTGTTGACTACAACTCTTAGCTGAGATATATAAGTATCCTGTTTTTTTATTATTTATACTGATTATTGTTTCTAGCAATTTATATATAGCACTTTTTATTGCCTGCTGCATAGTTTTTGAGTGTATTTTATTGCTATTAACTAATCTGCATGGATAACTGATTTGTTTGCAGTTAAAAAAGCATTCTGTAGAGTCTCATTGCTCCTTTATCTGTTTAAACACTTTCATTTTGTGGCTTTCTGTAGTGCTTACTGTCTGTAGGCTAATGCTTTAGTATTGTACTCATTCAGAATTGCTGGCTCTGGGCTTGTTTGTTTATACAATGATTGTTCAAAGCACACAAGCAGGCCATCTTGAATTAGCTGAAGCCTTTCTATACCTTGACTAGATTGTGTTAATTGGCTGCTGGCTAGTGGGGGCTGGTTATTTTGTGTTTTTGTAAAAAAAAAAGTTGTCTAAGGTTGTATCTTCTGGTATTTAAGCCCTAACCTTGAGAGGGTTTCTGTCTATTCACATTGAGCAGAGGAGAGGTGTTAACTACAACTCTTAGCTGAGATATATAAGTATCCTGTTTTTTTTATTATTTATACTGATTATTGTTTCTAGCAATTTATATATAGCACTTTTTATTGCCTGCTGCATAGTTTTTGAGTGTATTTTTATTGCTATTAACTAATCTGCACTGGTAACTGATTTGTTTGCAGTTAAAAAGCATTCTGTAGAGTCTCATTGCTCCTTTATCTGTTTAATAACTTTCATTTTGTGGCTTTCTGTAGTGCTTACTGTCTGTAGGCTAATGCTTTAGTATTGTCCTAGTTCAGAATTGCTGGCTCTGGGCTTGTTTGTTTATACAGTGATTGTTCAAAGCACATGAACAGGCCATCTTGAATTAGCTGAAGCCTTTCTTTACCTTGGCTAGATTGTGTTAATTGGCTGCTGGCTAGTGGGGGCTGGTTATTTTGTGTTTTTTTTAAAAACAAAAAAAAAGTTGTCTAAGGTTGTATCTTCTGGTATTTAAGCCCTAACTTTGAGAGTGTTTCTGTCTATACACACTGAGCAGAGTGGAGGAGAGGTGTTGACTACAACTCTTAGCTGAGATATATAAGTATCCTGTTTTTTCGATTATTTATACTGATTATTGTTTCTAGCAATTTATATATAGCACTTTTTATTGCCTGCTGCATAGTTTTTGAGTGTATTTTTATTGCTATTAACTAATCTGCATTGTTAACTGATTTGTTTGCGGGTAAAAAAGCATTATGTAGAGTCTCATTGCTCCTTTATCTGTTTAAAAACTTTCATTTTGTGGCTTTCTGTAGTGCTTACTGTCTGTAGGCTAATGTTTTAGTATTGTCCTCATTCAGAATTGCTGGCTCTGGGCTTGTTTGTTTATACAGTGATTGTTCAAAGCACATGAACAGGCCATCTTGAATTAGCTGAAGCCTTTCTTTACCTTAGCTAGATTGTGTTAATTGGCTGCTGGCTAGTGGGGGCTGGTTCTTTTGTGTTTTAAAAAAAAAAGTTGTCTAAGCTTGTATCTTCTGGTATTTAAGCCCTAACCTTGAGAGGGTTTCTGTCTATTCACACTGAGCAGAGTGGAGAAGAGGTGTTAACTACAACTCTTAGCTGAGATATATAAGTATCCTGTTTTTTTTTTTATTTATACAAATTATTGTTTCTAGCATTTTTTATATAGCACTTTTTATTGCCTGCTGCATAGTTGTTGAGTCTATTTTTATTGCTATTAATTAATCTGCACTGGTAACTGATTTGTTTGCAGTTAAAAAAGCATTCGGTAGAGTCTCCTTTATGTGTTTAAAAACTTTCATTGTGTGGCTTTCTGTAGTGCTTATTCTCTGTAGGCTAATGTTTTAGTATTGTCCTCGTTAAGAATTGCTGGCTATGGGCTTGTTTGTTTATACAGTGATTATTAAAAGCTGATGAACAGGCCATCTTGAATTAGCTGAAGCCCTTCTTTACCATAGCTAGATTGTGTTAATTGGCTGCTAGCTAGTGGGGACTGGTTCTTTTGTGTTTTTGTAAAAAAAAAAAAAAAGCTGTCTAAGGTTGTATCTTCTGGTATTTAAGCCCTAACATTGAGAGGGTTTCTATCTATTCACACTGAGGAGAGTGGAGGAGAGGTGTTAACTACAACTCTTAGCTGATATATATAAGTATCCTGTTTTTTTCGATTATTTATACTGATTATTGTTTCTAGCAATTTATATATAGCATTTTTTATTGCCTTCTGCATAGTTTTTGAGTGTATTTTTATTGCTATTAACTAATCTGCACTGGTAACTGATTTGTTTGCAGTTAAAAAAGCATTCTGTAGAGTCTCATTGCTCCTTTATCTGTTTAAAAACTTTCATTTTGTGGCTTTCTGTAGTGCTTACTGTCTGTAGGCTAATGCTTTAGTATTGTCCTCGTTCTGAATTGCTGGCTCTGGGCTTGTTTTTTTATACAGTGATTGTTCAAAGCACATGAACAGGCCATCTTGAATTAGCTGAAGCCCTTCTTTACCTTGGCTAGATTGTGTTAATTGGCTGCTGGCTAGTGGGGGCTGGTTCTTTTGTGTTTTTGTAAAAAAAAAAAAAAGTTGTCTAAGGTTGTATCTTCTGGTATTTAAGCTCTAACTTTGAGAGGGTTTCTGTCTATACACACTGAGCTGAGTGGAGGAGAGGTGTTGACTACAACTCTTAGCTGAGATTTATAAGTATCCTGTTTTTTGAATATTTATACTGATTATTTTTTCCAGCAATTTATATATAGCACTTTTTATTGCCTGCTACATAGCTTTTTAGTGTATTTGTATTGCTATTAACTAATCTGCACTGGTAACTGATTTGTTTGCAGTTAAAAAAGCATTCTGTATAGTCTCATTGATCCTTTATCTGTTTAAAAACTTTAATTTTGTGGCTTTCAGTAGTGGTTACTCTCTGTAGGCTAATGCTTTAGTATTGTCCTAGTTCAGAATTGCTGGCTTTGGGCTTCTTTGTTTATACAGTGCTTGTTCAAATCACATGAACAGGCCATCTTGAATTAGTTGAAGCTTTCTTTACCTTGGCTAGATTGTGTTAATTGGCTGCTGTCTAGTGGGGCCTTTTTTTGTGTGTGTTTTTTGTAAAAAAAAAGTTGCCTAAGGTTGTATCTTCTGGTATTTAAGCCCTAACCTTGAGAGGGTTTCTGTCTATACATACTGAGAAGAGTGGAGGAGAGGTGTTAACTACAACTCTTAGCTAAGATATATAAGTATCCTGGTTTTTTTATTATTTATACTGATTATTGTTTCTAGCAATTTATATATAGCACTTTTATTGCCTGCTGCATTGTTTTTTAGTGTATTTTCATTGCTATTACGTAATCTGCATGGGTAACTGATTGGTTTGCAGTTAAAAAAAACATTCTGTAGAGTCTCATTGCTTGTTTATCTGTTTAAAAACTTTCATTCCCCACCCTCCTTCCCTGTTGGTGTCTTGCTGTTATACTTGGTGGCTTTGCAGTTGTCCGCCTCTACTGTTAATCTGATCTGGGACACTCCTCCCAGTCTAGTGTAATTAGCTCATTCTACCTTATACAGAGAAAGTATTTCATAAGGCTTTCTGTTTCTCCTTTTTCCTTTAAAAAAATTGCCTGAATCTCCTTGTGTTCTGACTGTGCTTCTCAAGCATTTTGGAAATATAGAGTATATTTTAGAGCATTTATTATAACTGTAATTGCCTTAATATTGCTACAACTCAAGTGCTCTAGGTTGCTTTGCATCTGAAGTGTTTGTATGTTTTAGCTGCTTTTCTGTGTATATATATATATATATATATATATATATATATATATATATATATATATATATATACTTCTCTGTATATGTAGACTAGCTACTTATTCTGCTGTGTTACTTCCTCTTAAATCATTTTTCAGTTGTGCACTTGCCTTGCTTCATTTAAAAAAGTTTTAAATTGCTAATTTTGTAGAGTTTTAATTGCATTTACTGTCTAGGACTACACACTCAAGTGTGTTAGCCTTTTCTGTGTTTATTTACTGTATTATTGCATTGTTTAGCCTGTTTCAACAAAAAAAATACTATCTTGTTTGCTCGTTTCCCACCTTTTCTAGCCAGTCCATATCCCAGGCTTTGCTTGTCTCAGGACTTTATTTTCTGTGCTCAAAGCTATCAAGACCTTGCTGTGGTAGAGGGAAGTCCTACTGCTTACCAATGGGGCTGGTGAGCATTGTACTGCCTTTCTAACTCTAGAGGAGTGGTTTCCAGCTCTGAAATTGTAATTTTATTAGCCTTTTTGACCTGATTTCTATCCTTTTCAACTTTCTGGCTTAAAAACACATGTGTCTGCACATATTTCACATCGTGCAGCACTGCAAGGCTACAATTAAACTATTCCAGGTGCCAGAAAGTCTGCTTTTCAAATTTTCCCTTAGAACTAGCTGGTTTCTCAGTAGTAGCACTAAAATCTGAACCCCTGTGACTAGCACTTGCTCTAGAACCTGCTGGAAAGCACTAGGAAGCCTGAAACTGATTCAAGCACTCAGCTTTCCTTGTCAATAAGGAGAAATTAATCATAGGCACTAAACAGCCTATAATTGCAAAGTACCTTGTCGGCCATTTTGGGTCATTTCCTGTTTTTTCCAGCCCCTGCTATAAAGCACGCTTTGGCAGGCTTTTCTGGCATTAGAGAACTAGGCATAGCTCCTCGTGGTCCCCTGCAGAGTTCCTAAGCGAGCAGAGAGCAGAAAAAGCAACTTTCTTGATCATAAGTATTTTTTAAACTTTTAGTTTGCATTTTTCGATCTTTTGAGCTTTTCGACTACTGTTTGTGCCTATATTACTGTTTTATTACCTTATTTTCCTGTTTTTGTGAGCTTATATTGTTGATTGCACTTGTGGGCTAAAGTATTGCTTAAAAGTAACAAACAGGCTAATACACTCAAGTGTACCAGCCTTTGATAGCAATTTAGTCGAAAACAAAGCATTTACTGCATTTTTTTCTGTCTGTTTGCAAAAAAAAAACAAAAAAATATTTCTCCTTTCCTAAACTTTCCTAGCTAGTTGTTCCAGTGATCAGATTTTGCTGATCCCTGGGCTTTGTATTTGGTTTCTGTGTTCCTCCATTTTCTTGTGTGGCCAGAGGTAGTTTCTTTACTCACCAGTGGGAGTGGGGAGTACTGAGCTGCTTGTTTGTCCTCAGAGGAGTGGTTAGAAGCAGCAACTAGTAATTTGTCGGCCATTTTGGGTCATTTCCTGTTTTTTCCAGCCCCTGCTATAAAGCAGCGTTAAGCGGCAGCTTTAAGCGATTTAGAGCTGCTACCGTTGCACACTAGGGCAGCGCCGGTTAATCAGATTTAAACTATTAGGGCTACCTAAAGTCCACTCTGAAATTTTCCCTTAAAACTACCTTCCTCAAAGTATACTACTGTTCTATTTAGTGTATCCTACAACTATAAATTATCTCTACTTGACTCCCAAGTAGACTATTCTCTATCTGTATAGCGAAGCACTTGCTCCTACAGTACTTATCACCTCGATACAGCACTCTTGTTATAGAAAGTACCCCAAAAAAGCAAACCCCATTTCTCGGTCACCCACATCCCCAGAACCTTTTCTTAAGTTTTTCTGTCTATTCCTTCTAGCATGTCGAGGGATCAGTTGCTAATGTCCTCTCCTGCTCAGCTGGTGAACCTGGGAATATTGAGGCAATGTTACAATTGCCTCATGTACCTGAACAACCCTCTCCTCCTCCCACAAAACACAAATACATGCGAGATGCAACTATACGCCAAACTGGAGGCTGAGCTCTCTCAACATAGGACTGGCATGACCAGACAGGAGGAGAAGGTAACCACACACACTATAGACCCAGTCTCACATAATACCATCACAACCTCAAATCATACACATAAACACACAAAGACATACTCGGAGGCTCTGATCAAAATCTACCAAAACAGCAGAGGCCACCAAAGCAGACACCCAAACAACTACCACCTCAGAACACAACACCTGCAACACATAGACCACACAGTCAGAGTGTCAAGCAGTCACAGCCCTTAAGGCCAAACACAATGCCAGACACACTAGTCATTGGTGACTCCATAGTCAGACACACTGACGTCCCGCTCACCAGACTGAGTAAGGAGAAGGTCACAGTAAGCTGCCTGTCGGGTGCTAGAATCCGCCACATAACGCATGCACTCAGGTCTCTCAACAGCAGGTACAAGTACGAATCAATCATTGTCCACGCTGGTGTTAACGACCTGAGACGTACCTCCTTGGACTACATGAAAAGAGACATAGAGGAGCTCTCTGATTATGTAGCCCAAGCAGGTATGACCCTGACCTTGAGCAGTATCCTACCTTCACCAAGAATGATGCCACAATACAGAGATAAGATGATCAGCTTTAACAATTGGCTTAAACTCTGGTGTCATTCAAAGGGGATCCAATGTCTGTCTGCCTGGGATGACATGCTGGACAAGCCACGCTGCTTCGCAAGGGATGGCTTGCACTTGTCACCCTGGGATTCGGATTTTGGCAAAGGCTCTTGCCACCCCATAGTGCCTTTTTAGGCAAGGCTCAAATTCTAAACCTACCACCCTAGAACAAAACAAAGAAAAAAAACTAAGGGTAATGCTGCTCAATGCCAGAAGTCTCAACCTCAAGATGCATGCACTCGAGGCCCTTCTCAGTATGGAGAACATCGATGTCTGTGCTGTGACAGAAACCTGGTTCAAGGCTCCTGAGAGCACCCCAGCACTATCAGGTTTTACCTCATATCATGTGTTCCGGCCCCAAAACCCGGACAATACCAAGAAAGGAGGAGGGGTATCCATATTCATCAAGGACACCCACACCTCAAGATTGGTGGCATCGCATGATGCATCGGAAACCATCCAGGTGCAATTAACCATAGGCAAGATTGCTCTGCAATTTGTAGCATGTTACAGGCCACCCTCGCAAACTCAGGAACCTCATATGTCCTTCCTGAAAACACTGGAGGATAAATGTATCTCAAACACCATCATACTAGGTGACTTCAACTACCCTAATATAGACTGGGAACACTACTCAAGCCCAAACACTCTAGCCCAAAAGTTCCTGGAATTCATAAACTCAAATGCCATGGAACAACTAGTCACCATCCCCACAAGAGGAGAAAACATACTTGATCTCATCATCACGAACATGGGAGCACAATGTTCAACGCCAGAAGTATACCCCTCACTGGTGAGATCTGATCACAAACTAATCTCGCTGGAGGTCCTCATCCGCCCCACCGAAATGAAAAGACCACAGTAAAGAACTTCTCGAAAGCCGACTTCACACTTCTAAAGACTAGTGTGGTCTCCTTTAAGGCCCTGAGCCGGCGGTTAACATTACTCAAACCGCTGAATCACTTACAAATGCCTTCTACCAGTACCTGCAGGGCTGCATGGATCAGGCAATCCCAAGCAAAACAAAGACTCTTTGTACCAAAGGCAAGCGTCCAGTCTGGTGGACCCCAGCCATAAACGAACTCTACAACAAAAGGAGAAAGCTACTACAAGATAGAGCAAAATCCTTAAAAGGTAAGACACCACTGATCACTATAAGTAAAAAGCTAAGAGCTCTCATAAAATCATCCAAAGCTAATTTTGAGAAAAAAATAGCTAAGGACTCTAAAGACAACCATAAGGCATTCTTTAGCTATGTCAGAAACCTAGGAGGAAACTCCCAGATATGCTCAGAATTAGTTCAGAATGATGTGAAGATTACTGATCCTACAGACATTGCCAACATACTGGCTGACAGGTTCAGTGCAAACTTCTCCCCCCCCCTTAAAGGAGAGATATCTATACCAAATGATTGTAGCCCCCCAAACATCTCTAACGCCCAGGTGAGAACTGCTCTCTCCAAGGCAAAGAACACAGCATCCATGGGACCTGATGGTGTCCCCGGCTGTGTGCTCCATGAACTCAATGAGGAATTAAACCCACAGTTAGGACAGCTGTTTAATCTTAGTCTCACCTCCGGATACGCACTCCAGGAGTGGCGCTGCGACTGTGGTCCCACTCCACAAACGCGGTGCCTCCACCGACCCTGGAAATTACCGTCCCATTAGCTTGACAAGCCTTATCTGCAAAGCCATGGAGGGGATCATAATGGATCTCATAAATAAAGACATAGGGAACTTGCAGACTTTGGATCCAACCCAGTTTGGCTTTGTCAAAGGCAGATCATGCCTTTTAAACTTGGTTGACGAAACAGTCACCAAGGCCATTGACGAGGAAAGGCAAGTCCATACAGCCTACCTAGACCTGGCGAAGGCTTTTGATACAATACCTCACTCGGGTATCATTGAAAAACTCATCAACTTAAATGTAAACCCATACATTACAAGATGGGTTGCAAACTGGCTGAGTGACAGAACCCACAGGGTCAGAGTTGCTGGCGCCATGTCAGACTCAAAGCCTGTCACAAGTGGTGTCCCACAGGGCTCAGTCCTGGGCCCACTCTTGTTTGGCATCTACTTTTCTGAAGTACAAGCAAACACAGGAGGGTTATGGCTGACAAAGTTTGCAGATGACTGCAAACTGGGCGCCGTAGTTGAAAACACATCCAACACAGATATCCTTCAGAAGGGTCTCACAGAAACGGATAACTGGTGCCAGAGCCATGGCCTAAAGTTAAATGCCAAGAAATGCATAGTCATACCCTTCAGGAAAAATAAGGTTACCCCTAGCTACCATATAGATGGCAATCCCCTGAACACAAAAGAAGTTGTTAGGGACCTGGGAACCCAGGTTGACAGTAGCCTTTCATTCGACACTCATATTGCTAAATTAGTTAGGAAGACCTTCTACATTGCCCACCTTATCATGAAGGGATTCACATCTAGATCAAGGGAAGTCATAGTCTCCCTATACTCATCACTCATAAGACCAATGATCGAGTACAATGCCCCATTCGGAATGTATCTGACCCGACACTTGCAGCAGCTGGAGAGGCCACAAAGTTCCTCACCAAAAGGATAAAGGGTCTCAAAATCTGTCTTATGCTGCCCGACTGAAAGAACTCCAGTTATATTCAGTTGCTTACCGCTTGCTCAGAGGTGACCTATGCCTGACATACAAGGCCATGTCAAACCCAGATTTGATGAACATGCTTCATCTCAAAAATCTAGATCCCTCAGAGCCACAAGGCGGGAGACTTAAACCTCGCCACGGTTATTAGTAGGGCCTGCTGGAGGGATAGATTCATCACCCAAAGACTCCCTATGCTGTGGAACAAAATCCCGGTTTATGTGAGGCAGAGCACCTCGCTGGCCTTGTTCAAGAGGAATCTTGACCAATGGATGGGAGATCGCAGATACACCCCAGGGGTTACCTCAGTGTCACTGCTCGACAGAGGCACAGCAAAATAATGGGCATAGTTTCTCCAAACTAAAGGGGTGGCGTAAGCCACAAAACTATGGGCTAGGCTTATAAATGCCCTCGGGCAGATAGCCTAGTATGAACCTATGAACCTATGAACCTAAAGGTAAGGGAAAACAGCTCTTAAACTTTACAAAAAAGCACCTAAACAGGCATGTCCAAGGGTCAGCTTCTGGTGATTTCTCCTGTCCTCCTGGTGAATCTGGGCATACTGGGGCAGTGAAGCAACTGCCTCCTGTACACAGACATTCCTCTCCTCCTACCACCCAACACTACAACCTGCAAGAGATGCACTTACATAGCCAAACTGGAAGCAAAGTTCTCACCGGCCAAGATTGTGCTAGACAGTCAAGAGGAGAAGGTTAACACCTGCATTACACATCAAGCAATGCATAGCCCTTAAAAACCTACACCATTAACACCCACATATAGCAACAGTAAACCCACATATGTGGAGGCCTTTAACATTAACCTGCCCAAGCAGCAAGGACCTCCGAAGCCGAAACGCAAACAAACACCAGTCACAACCAACGTGACACATAGCTCACAACACCAGTGTGCCACCCAACAACAGCCCCTAAGGCAAGACAATGTACCGAACACTTTAGTCATAGGTGACTCTATAGTCAAGCACAGTGGTGTCCCACTCACCAGGCTGAACAAGGAGAAAATTGCAGTCAGCTGCCTGTCGGGTGCCAGGATCCACCACATAACACATGCACTCAAGTCACTCCACAACAAGTACAAATATGACTCCGTCATTGTCCATGCTGGAGTGGATGACTTGAGACGTACCTCCCTGGACTCCATGAAAAGAGACATGGAAGAGTTCTTGGATCATGTTACCCAGGCAGGTATGACCCTAGCCCTGAGTAGCATCCTGCCTTCGCCCAGAATGATACCACAGTATAAGGACAAAATGATTGACTTCAACAATTGGCTAGGCTTCTGGTGTCATTCAAAGGTGATCCAGTGTTTGTCTGCCTGGGAAGACATAATCAACAAACCACAATGCTTTGCCAGAGATGGTCTGCACCTGTCACCCCTGGGATTCAGGTTACTGCCTAAAGCTCTTGCCACCCCTATAGTGCCTTTTTTAGGCAAGGTTCAAAGGATAAAACCACCACCATAACAGATACAAGCATGCACAATCTGAAGGTAATGCTACTCACTGCTAGAAGTCTAAACCTCAAAATGCACTCTCCCGAGGCACTCCTAAAAATGGAGAACATCGATATCTGTGCAGTAACTGAGATCCACTTCAAGGGTCCAGAGAGCACCCCTGCAATACCAGGCTACAATTCTTACCACACTTTTCAGCCACAAAACCAAGAACGAAACACTAAAGGTGGAGGAGTGTCCATATTCACTAAGGATATTCACACCTCTAGGCTAGTTGCCCATCACAATGCATCTGAAATTCTCCAGGTGCAACTAACACTAGGTAAGACTGCAATACAAATTGTAGCTTGCTACAGATAACCCACCATGCACCAAGATTGTTACTACACCTTTCTAAACATACTGGAAAATATTAAGATACAATCAAACACCCTAATACTGGGTGATTTCAACTACCCTGCCATTAATTGGGAAAATTACTTGGGTACCAACTCCTTTTCCCAACGGTTCTTGGAATTTATAAATTCCAATGGCCTGGATCAACTAATCCATTGTCCCACCAGGGGCTCCAATATGCTAGACCTGGTCATTACCAACATGGGAGATAGATGCTCCACACCAGTGGTCACCCCCTCATTGATCAGGTCTGACCATAAGCAAATCACCTTTGACATCCACATCCCACCCCTACCCCCCAGTAAGGAAACCTCCTTAAAAAACTTCTCCAAAGCCAACTTCATGCTACTCAAGTCAGAAGTGACAAACTTCACAGCACCCACACAGGTACTGTACGAGCACCTCCACTCATGCATGAATCATGCCATCCCAAATAGAACCAAGATTCTCTTCTCCAAAAAAAGGAAGCCAATCTGGTGGTCCCCTGCTATAAACAAGCTATACAACAGAAGGAAGAAACTGTTGCAGAAAAGAGGAAAATACCAGGATGCAAAAAACTCCCTCACCAGCCTCAGTAAGAAGCTGAGATCCCTCATAAAATCCGCAAAAGCTAGTTACAAAAATAAAATTGCCAAAGATTCCAAATACAACCACAAGGCATTCTATAGTTATGTCAAGAATCTAAATGGCAATGCTCAGATCTGCTCTGAGCTACAATAGAATGGCATTAAATATACTGATCCCAAGGATATTGCTAATATCCTGGCAGATCGATTTAGTGCCAACTTAACCCCCCTCTCACCCACTAAAGGGTCCATCTCAATACCAAAATATTGCCAAATTCTGATAATCAGGGCAACACAGATAGAAACCACACTCTCCAAAGCTAAGAATAGATGATGTCCCAGGCTGTGTACTACATGAACTACAAAATGAACTGGCACCTCACCTAAGTGTCATGTTTAATCATAGCCTCTCCTCAGGCTTTGTGCCCACTGAGTGGCACACAGCTACAGTTCTCCCACTCCACAAGGGAGGATCCGCCTTGGATCCCGGGAACTACCGTCCCATCAGTCTGACAAGCCTGATCTGCAAGGTCATGGAACGCATTATCATGGAACTTATAAACAAAGACATTGGCAACCTTCAAACACTGGACCCCACCCAGTTTTGGTTTGTGAAGGGCCGATCTTGTCTCCTGAATCTGATTGACTTTTTCAAATCAGTCTCCCGAGCTGTGGATGAGGGTAAGGCGGTCCACACAGCCTATCTGGACCTTGGCAAGGCCTTTGACACCATCTCCCACTCTGGAATCATAGATAAACTTACTAAGTTGGGCATAAATCCCTACGTCACTCGATGGGTTGCCAACTGGCTTACTGACAGAACCCACACTGTAAAAGTAGCTGACTCCAAATCCAGCTCCAGACAAGTGACAGGTGGAGTACCTCAGGGTTCAGTCCTGGGACCACTCTTGTTTGTCATCTACTTCTCTGAAGTACGGGCCAACACTAAGGGACTCTGGCTAACAAAGTTCATAGATGACTGCAAACTGGGAGCCATTACTGAATCCCCAAATTATGTGGATATTCTACAAAAGGGCCTTACAGAAACAGATGCCTGGTGCAAGAGCCATGGGCTCAAGCTTAATGCCAAAAAATGTATAGTTATCTCCTTTGGATAAAAACATGTACCCATGAATTACCGCATAGGTGGCAGGACATTAAACATCAAAAGTGTGATGAGAGACTTAAGGACACAGGTAGACAGTGGTCTCACTTTCGATAACCACATCGCCACAACAGTCAGGAAATCCTTCTGTGTGGCACACCTCATCACTAAGGGCTTTTCATCTAGAAAAAAGGAGGTCAGTGTCCCACTGTACTCATCCCTCATTAGACCCATTATAGAGTATAATGCCCCATTTGGTATGTACCTCACAAGACATCTGCAACAGCTGGAAAGGCCACAGAAATACCTCACTAAATTAATCACAGGCCTAAAGCAGATGCCATATGCTGACCATCTAAAAAAATGCCAGCTATACTCTGTGGCATATCATCTACTCCGAGGCGATCTCTGCTTAACATACAAGGCCATGTCAAACCCTGAGCTGTTGGACATGCTCCACTTAAAGAAATCCCAATCCCTCAGAGACACACGCTCCAGGAATCTAAACCTTGTCATCACAATGAACAAAACATGCTGGAGGGATAGGTTCCTGACCCAGAGACACCCCATACTCTGGAATAGACTGCCCATACATTTCAAGCAGAGCACCTCCTTGGCCCTCTTCAAAAGGAACCTTGATGATTGGATGGGAGATAGGAAATTCACCCCGGGGATCATGTCAGTCGCCCTGCTAGACATGGGTCCAGAGAAGTAAATATTGTGGGAAAAATATCCAGGGAATTCTTATTCCTAGGCTTGCATAGGCCCTAGGGCAGATAGCCTAGTACCAACCTATGAACCTAAGTATGATTTTTTTCTGTGAAAAGGGATGACAGCTATTACATTTCAAGTAAGAATTACTAAAGGTGGGTTTATGGTGGATGTTGGATTTAAATCCTCTATCAGTGTATGAAATGTAGCAATCTAATTAACCTAAACATTCCAAATCATGACTATGAGTGAACTGAAAAATAGGAACATCTGTTGTTTAGGTATATAACAAACTTCTCTATATCCTCAGTTTCTCCTCCCCTTTATACACTACTCTTGTCACTTTGGTCAAACTAATTTCTGAAGATTTACACAAAATTGTGTAAAAACTTATTGGGACGAGATTTTACCCCTGTACACGAAAATACATCTGAAAATAATTTTAGTAGAGCTATGGTTTTGAAATATTGCCCTTATTCTCCTACAATAAAAGATGTGATAACAAAGAACTGGAATACACTAAGGAGTGACACAGAGCTTTATAAATTCCTTGGAAATAGCCCAACTTTTGTATATAAAACAGGTAGGAATATTAAGCCTAACTTAGAGGACAGTAAGAATAATGGAAAGTATGCAGGAGACAAGGGGACCAAGAAGTGTTGATGTTGTAATCAGTGTGAATACATATATCTCAAAGGAGAAATACAGCTAGAAAATATGAATCAGATTAAGGTCAGCTTTCAGTATGAGAAATGTACAAATGGTGTAGTTTATTTGGCCGTGTGCTCCACCTGTCCAGCATTTTATGTCGGGAAAACAGACAGGTTCCTAAAAAACAGAATTTATGATCACTACTATGAAATTAGGAAACAAAACAGGAAGAATGCTTTGTACAGGCACATGGAAAGTAACACCATCTGAAATACATTCAGATTTGCCATTCTGGAAAGGGTACACATTAACCTAGGGGTGGCAATTGTAAGTTATTATTAGAAGAAAAATAATTTTTTTAGCAGTTAAAATTAAATGCTTAAACCCCCCCCCAAGACTTAATGATTTTATTGCAGTAAAGCCAGTATTAGAGGCTAGAATATAAAGTGTTTCTTTTGAAAGTGATTTCTTATAATTTATTTTCATGTTTATTTTATATATTTTTTTTAATATTCCACTTCAAGTGTCTTATGGTTTTTGTAAGGGAAGCTTTCATTGTTGTAAACTTTTTTTATCTTTGATTTTATTCTTTGCCACAGGAAGTGTTTTTAGAGAAGTATTATGTCATTTCCTGGTTCTAGAAACTATAAAAGGAAGTTGGCCATCTTCTTTTAATTGAATTTGAAGAAGTCCTGCTAAACAGGATGAAAACACTAATTCCAAATTCTAAGTGAGAATTAAACTGTTTTTTTTATTGTAAAGGGAGTCTTTATTGTCTTTTGAATCATTCAGCCAGATTTGCAGAGTGACGTTGTGATTAGCTGCCTATTTCTAAATTTTAACTACTATTCTGCTTTAGTTTTTGTTGATGGCATATTATAAGGGCAAACTAAAACCATTGATATTCATTACAATGAAAAAAATGAGACCTTAAATGTGAGCCTGCTAAGAACTTAGCAATAATGTGAAGTGAAGAGAAGGTCACTGACATTAAGTTGGCATGTTCTTTTCGTTAAGTAGTTAGACAACAGAAAGGCAACAAAAAGGACCATATCATAAGCCTCAAAGTCAGACAGCAGCATAGGATGAAAAAGACAACCAAAATTATTTGTCAGGTAAGTGAAGATGACACTCTGCTTGGAAAGATTATGTATCCTGATAGATATTATTAGTAAAGAAAAGAAGGGCAGCTGCAGTTCCAGTCCCCCTCTTTAATCTTTGTAGAAAGTTATAATGTTTCATGGAGTGTTTTATCTCACATGAGATAGCTTCCTGTGGGATTTTTGAAAATGATAGTAAAAAAAAAATATTAAAAGTTGCCCACATGGTTCTTAGTACTGGACTGTGGAATGCACACAACCAATAATGACTTGCCAAGATCAGCAAAATAGATTTCAAGGGAGATATTAATGATATACTGGATAACAATACTTAGGAATGTATTTCATGTCCTCAGTAATTTTCAATGGAGTTAATTAGAGCTATGTCATCCACAGCAAGGGATAAACCTCAGCAAGCTTGACTTGCCAAAGTATACATTTTCTGGTGAAAAGGATGTAAGTCAATGAATGGTGGATTGAGACTGAAAGTGGTGAATCTAAGGCACAGGCTATCTTCAAAGGATGGGAGTACATTTGGTTGTCCAGTTTAACAGGAAAGGCTACTTATGTATTAACTGCATATAACGCTATTCATTTCATGTCAAACAGTTTTTGGTTATCAGAGAAATTAACTTGTCTTTGTTTAGAACATTTCCTCTAGTCTATTTTATTATGTATTTACACTGGTTCCTGATAGTTCAGCATGCTTAATTGAATTTTGAGGATGAGACATCTCAGAATTCTCCCTGATAATAAGTTTATACTGAAGGAGCAGTTGTTTGATGCTACTGAATTTTCTTTTTACCATCTAAGGAATAAGTCCTTTAGAAAACATTTTTGTATCGGGGTGGACTGTTATTGCTCAAGCTTTGTTTACTGCATGTATTGACTATTGCAAATTCATTTAGCATAGAGATCCTGGCAATGATTTTGATTGGCTATGACTAGATCAATTGCCATCTACCTACATGTTGCTGGTTTCCCTGGATTACTGTCATATTCTGCAAGAATCGATTTCAAAGTTCTTGTGACAAGTCTCCTTTGACCTCCATTACTTGAGTCTCCATACCTCGTGAAAGTGTCATTCTCATAGAGACCTACCTGTATTATTTGTTCTGCTAGTCACTCTGGGGTTGTACTGAGTTCAGGGTTTGATTCCTATGGAATTTAATATTATTTGGTTCAAGTGCTGCACCTTTGGAACTTACAGAATTAATGAAGCGATATTTATTTACATGTCAGTCTATTTATTTCTGCAGGTTACATGTAAGCTTGTCTTTAAGTACAAAAAATAAGCTTATTTTAATATCGTCCTCTGTGGATATATGAGTGTAATGCTTATTATTCTATTAGTGCAATTTGTTGGGTCTATATCACTTCAACAAAATGGCAGAAGTTCGAACACCATATGTTCGAACTTCTAACCTCGAAGTGCAAAACCATCGAAGGCTTAGAACAGAGATTTTTTCCCAGGGAAAAAAATCTCTGTTCCAAGAAACACACACACCAAAAAAACAGCAATCCACACATATACACTTAAAATCCTACATCTAACCCTACACTAAACTGCACATACACTACTATCTATCCACTTGCCTTAACCCAAACCCTAACCCTAAAGTCCATCACTACTGCACACTCATCTGACCCGCGCCCTAACCCTAACTCACCTATCCCGCCCTAACCCTAAAGTCTGTCACTATCGCACAACCACCTCACCCGCAACCTAACCCTAACTCACCTAACCTGTGCCCTAACCCTAACATCCGCACAATCGCACACTTACCTGAACCCAACCTGTAACTTTCCACCACAGTGCTGAAAATAGCAAAGCTGCAGAAACAGCTTCACGATAATCAGTTTACAAACTTGACAGTTCGAACATATGGTGTTCGAACTGCTGAAGTTTCGATAAACTGATAGGAACCCCAATTTGTCTAGTTATAAGTGGTTGAATGAACTTCTTGTTTCAATTATACTGCTGTTTTACAGGGTAAAAATGTTTACTACATTATTTCTCTGATAGCCTATTTTATTTATGTAGTGCAAACCAATATGAATGTATGGAAGTGAAGAAACTATTTACTTTTATTTATTTATATTTGCTTACTGGAATACTGCACTACTCTCAATGGACCATTTGCCGACACAGCCTGAATGAAGAGAATCACATAAGAAATAGTTTGATAGGTTCATAGGTAAGTACTAGGCTAGCTGCCCTTGTGGACCATTTTATGTCTAGCCAGTTTCCCTTTTTGTGCTCAAAATAACCTATGTCAGTTGGCTATAGATTGGGCTTACCCATTCCATGGTCGATAATTTTATATTACCTCTAATGAGAATAACCGTGTCATACCACAGATAATTTGAAGGCACCTATGCATGGGTAAAACATTTAGGAGCTACCTCTGTCCATTTGTAGCATAGGGATCACTTGTGGGGTAAATATTCTGTTTCTCATTCATAGATCTAAGTTGTGCTTGAAAATGGACAGGGTCAGGGAAGAAATTTGTTTTATGTGGATGGGGAGTCTGTTCAACAGCAGTGGTGTCCTCTCTGAGATATAGTTGTCCCCCCCAGTCCATTCTGCTGATGTTGCAGAAGAGGATTAGATCACTAGACCGAGTATTTCTGATGCCATCTGATGTGCTGACAAGCAGTAAATCCATCAGTACTGGGTCAAGAGGATGCCTTGTATGCCAGACATGTCATCTCTTAACAGTCTGTAGGATACTGAGTATAGTGACAGGGCTTTGAGTCAGTCCATGTAGGATATGTTGTTTAGGCCTTGTATCCCTTAAGTAAAGTGTCTCTGTGGGCAGTCCACTTTTTGCATGTGTCTGGACAGATACACACAAAAAGGAGCATTATATTTAATGATTGGCCTAACAAAAGCCGAGTAAATGGGGACAATGACATTTTTAGATCTAGACACAATCCTTTTGTTTATAAGTTGTGCAATATAAAAGAACTTCTTAAAATAATAGGCACATGTTGGTCACAAGTTAGGTCACTGTCCATATAAGTTCCCAAATCCCAAACAATTGGATCAATTCTTGGAGGCATATTGTCAATGTGGTAGTTACCTGTCATGGATGACTTCACAAAGGATACAATAATGCATTTTTTGCTATTTAGTTTCAGTCTTTGATTTTGGCGCGATATTTATTTGAGACAAACTTTCCTGCTGGATGGCTAAGTCATTTGGAGAATCTGAAAACTTAGTAAGCCAAACCCTTTTGCATTGGCTTTTACAGTAAAATAGATGCCAAACAGGTGAGGTCCCAGCATAGAAATCGGGGGTACTCCTCTGGTAACTGGTCTCTTTGTTGAGGCAACATCTCTTGTTTTGATTGCCTGAGTCCCATCTGTGAGAAAAATAGCAATCCAGTGGGTGACATATGGAATTATTCCTAGTTAATTTAGCTTTTCTACTATGCCTGAGTAGGGAATTGTGTCAAAAGCTTTAGCCAGGTTGAGGTATGCAATGTGTACTGTTTTCCCTTCATCCATTGTTTTGGTGACCTTTTCAAAAAAATCCACTAGGTTAAGTAAACGTGACCTGCCCTTGATGAATCCAGACTGAAATGGGTCCAGTATTAGCAGGTTCCCTATGTCCTGATTAATTCCATGGTAAGTCTTTCCTTGACTTTGAATATAAGGTTGGTCTGACTTAGGGGTCTTTAATTGTCTGGGTCTGTGGAAGGTCCTCCCTTATGCAGGGGAATGACTGTTGCTGTTCTCCATTTGTTTGGTACAAAACTTGTATGGAGGCCAAGATTGTACAGTGTTTTAGGTGGGTGGCTAAGTCATGCTTCAAGCTATTTAAAATGCATTTAACTGTTAATCATTTTGTGTGTGTTTTGAATGTGTATTTGAAAGTTAAAAGTTTGTTCTAGCCAAATACCAAGGCATTTGAAGGATATGGTAGTTTCTATGGTGGTATTGTTAACATCTTTAATATTAAAGAAGCTGGGTGCTTCGGTTATTTTTTGGTTGGTTTCAAATAGCATTACTTTTGTTTTTGAGGGATTGAGTATAAGCTTTTTGCCTGTTTGCCACTGATTGAGGGTTTGAAAGGTCATCTTGGAAATGAGTTTGTATAACACAGTGGGATTTGTTTGACCTGTAGATGACCGTGTTATCTGCATAAAGAAGTGCAGTTATCTGAGGATGAGCAGATGGTAGTTTGTTGGTAAATATGGAAAATAACAGAGAAGCTAAAGTGGAACCCTGGGAAACTCCTTTCATAAAATGAACAGTTTCAGAGGTCAGGGTGCCTACCCTTGAAAGGTCTATTGCTGAGGAAGTCTTCAAACCAAGGTTTTGCATCAATACTAATGCCTACTTTAGTTAATTTGTCAAACAGTAAGTTATGGTCAATTAGATCAAAGACTTTTGTGAGGTCAGTAAAGATAGCTCCTGTCAGGTTGCCTTTGTCCATATTGGATATGATGTCATCTGTATGGGAATAGAGAGCTGATAGGGTGCTGCATCCAGGCCAGAATTCACGTTGATTATTGGAATAGAAGATGCTGTTGATGTAACCAAAACAGTAATTTGGTTGTAGATTTTTTTTCTAGTATTTTACCTAAAATAGGAAGTATTAAGATAGGAAGGAATCACAAAGCAGTGGTTAGCATGGGTATTTTTTGAATAGGAGTAATACTGCTGTTTTCCATATCTGAGGTATAATCTTATTTGTTAAGCAGAGATTGTATATTTGAGCAAGAGAATGAAAGATAAAGTTCTTACAAAGGTAAATGAGCCAACCGGCTAGGTTATCTGAGCGTGGGGGGTATCTATTTTTATTTGGTCCAACTGTGCTTCGGTATCTTTGGTTCTAATCTTTTTGAAGTGGAATAGTGGAATGTAAAAGAGAGTAGAGGGTGGCTGTGGAGGTGGTAGGATTGTGTTGCTGATTTCATTCAGGAAGTCAGTACATGAGAGTTTGTACATGGTGGTGTTAGAGGGGTTCAGGAGAATGGAAGTGTTCTGCATTTTCTGACCAAACAACAGGTTGGTTGATTTCTCTCCAGTGTCTTAGGTTTGGCTAAAAGTGAGATCTGTTTGTTTTTGTGACAGCGGATGGATTTCTTAGCTAGGTTGCACAGTGAAGTATATTTGGCTCTGGAATCTGTGGAGGGGTTGCATTGCCAATTGTGCCATGCTTCATCATGTAATTATGCTCTGTTTTTCCTTTTTCTTTTTTGATGCTTTCTGCATGCTACGCTGTTTGTACCTTTGTGTTCATCTTTATTCTTATGTCCCAATTCAGTATTTTCACTTTAAGTCTGCAATCATTAAATTAGTATTATTTTCCTTTATTATAACTACCTCATCCTTTTCATCCTTCTTTTTTTCATTTTCAATCTTTATTGATAAATTAAACCATTCATTTTAGTTAGTTAGTTAGTTAGTTAGTTAGTTAGTTAGTTAGTTAGTTAATTTCTTGCACCATTACCCCCCCAGTCGAGTTCTTGGGTATATCCTGCCCTTATCATTCTCCTCAATATTATGTTTGCTGTTAGCCTGGATTATTTCAGACTGGCCAAAATGTCCTTTATACTTTACATTTAAAACCTTTAGGTGAGCAGCTTTCTTTCTGATATCTTATTTCACTGAAAACTATAAGCAGTACTTGTGAGATCTGTGCTCTTTTCATTTTTCTGGATGGCCAAATTAACATGCTATATACTTTCCCTTCCAAACTCCATAAATAAAATATTGACCAATGCAGTTTCAAACAATTTAATCCAAATCATATATATATATATATATATATATATATATATATATATATATATATATATTTTTTACATGAATATAATAATTTTATGTGGTAGTACTTACATCACCTAATAGGCAGGAGTACAGACTACCTATGAGGGGAAGAGTTTTAATCAGCAACTGCTTTAGGCAATAGCTGTGGTCACATTGACTACTGCTCCCAAAAATGAACATGGTTTATTTGCCAGTGATAAGTGGGTTGCAGACCCAGTTTACTCTGACCTATGCCTGGGACCCATGGTAACAGTGAAAAGTTCTATGTGCCTCTGTTGGCTGGTGTGTGTTTTTATGCTGCTTAAGGCTTTTGTGTATTAACATTCCTGGAATTTGTCCACAGTCACTGTACTCTAATATACATGATTTGCAATACTCCTATTAACCTAACTTTACTGGATGGCATTCATACAGTTTCTTATAATGTGAAATATATCTCTAGACCTTCATTAGAAATACAAGATGGTTTTCTTTCTTTTTTTTCTTTTTGTTGTGTTTTTTTATATATAAATAATATTTGGCTATTTACAAAATAAATCTACTTTTAGGGGTTAATTTCTCGGAAATTAATTTAAAGGCCTTTTTAAAAGTCAAATCAGCATTTAACTACATAAATTCAGTTTTCCTGAAAACTAGGAATTCATTATTGTATATAACCTCTATTACAAGGAAATATGCTATTTCAAACAATTATATTATTGTCATATTAGCTTAATTTTATCCTTTTCAGATGTTAAAACTGCAATGGCTTCTTCTCTAAAACATATGAGTAATTTAAGATCTACATGTTACTCACATATGGAGCTATATATGTATCATATATGTGCAGTGATCAGTGGCTAGTCCAAGTAATTTAAGATCTACATGTTACTCACATATGGAGCTATATATGTATCATATATGTGCAGTGATCAGTGGCTAGTCCAAGTAATTTAAGATCTACATGTTACTCACATATGGAGCTATATATGTATCATATATGTGCAGTGATCAGTGGCTAGTCCAAATTAACATAATAATAGCACTTAGCTAGCTGGAAGCTCTAACAGATGAATCTGGAAGCATATTACAAAAATAATGGACATTTCACATGTGCTGTATTTTTCTTCCAGTGCTAACTAGCAAAACCTAACCTTAACAGTAATAGCTATTTAGCCTTTTCCAAGTGTTTTTTTTTTCAATTCTGTCTCTCACTTCTTGATTATAATAGGAAACATGCATCTAATTAATTCACAAGATCAAACTCTTTCAGAACTACTACATTGTTTGACTTTTGATATTTTTAGCATCATGCAACATGAACATATATAAAGACTCCTCAGTGTCACTGCATACTGCAGTCAATGGTAGCCACACCACACATGTTGCAGTAATAATTAAATAAATAAATAGAAACAACAGTTAGTCATATGCTTCTTGTATGACACATCAAGACTGATTAAAAATGCACAACAATCTTTTTATCACAGCAGTTAACCTTCAGATAACAAAAGATAAAATATGTTCAGTAAGACCACATTAAAAATTGTACTTTTAGTGTTTTGCATTATAAGCCACAAACAATACACATTTTGTATGTTTAACAAGCCATACAGCACTAGATGTCAGAATTTATATAATTATAGTGTGCTGCTTCAAAATGAATCTCAATAACCATTGATCTCATCAGCAAATCTGTTTAGATGGTCCCTTGGGCAGACAATGATGCAGAAGATATACACTTATAATACTACCCCTTTACAATATTCCTGACTGATTTCTGACACTCGCATTTTTTTTCTTTTTGTGGAGCACAGTGGTTATTATAAACCCATTTCAATAAATGCAGTACATATGTTTGGTTAGAGTGGCAGCTGCAAGAATTTAAACAGGAATATTAAGGTAAACACTTAGTGAGGTATATTCAGTTAGTCCTTCATTCTGTAATTAACACTGCACTATGAAATGCTCAAACAGAGATCCAAAGTATTTATAACCATTCATAACAAAAATAGCTCAAATGTTTTCATGGAATATCTTGCAAAAGAATAAACATTTTTCATTTAGTCATTTTGCCTGTACCTGTGCACGCAAAATAATTTTATACAGAACTAAACAGTATTACAAGAAACTATACATATGTCTTTGAACATTTTCCTAAACAATTTCTTTGTGAGAAATAAATTATAAGCTTTTTTCTTGCACTCAGCAGGCATGACTTATAAGACATTCCCAACATCTGATGCTCAAGATATCAGCACAGATCAAATTTCTATCCATTGTAATTTTATAAAATGACATTGAACTTATAGTGTTTAAGTTCAGCAGAAATATGGATTCTTTTCTATGTACTAATATGCATATACATACTATAGTTCAATGCCAGAAACATTCTTTTCCATGACAAAAATCTCTCTCGTTTTTTTTTAGTAGTGAAATATCTTACAGCAGCAGGAAAAAAACACCTTGTTCACATATACTGCCAGCCTCCTGATTAACTTTCCTTCTTTCAGTCTATGCTGATTGGAGCATCTTCTGAACCCAGTGTCTCGTGAGGTTCATTATCCATGGCACAGCTTTAAGTAATGCACCCTCTGCATGACTGCATCAGCTCATTAACATTTTGCTAAAATAACACTGGTTTATTTACTGAACAGAGTCATATGCAAATTATTCTTCTAATGAACTTTTTTGTAAATGAGCTGCAAAATTACTTTGTCACATGTCTCTCCTTTTCTATTGTCAGATACTGTGAACATTGCTTTGACAGCATATTTTGATCACATGATTTTTACTTACTATATACCATTACAAGACTGTATGTTTTTCTAATTACTAGTCAGTATTATCTGAGCATATCTACGTAAATATGAACTTACCTACATATGTATATAGGAGTTAGACAGCCAAAGAGTAAAAAAGACAGAGACATTAATTTAATCAGGAGCATATAAATGAATGTTATGCTCTGTAGGAGTTTTGTCGTCCATCTAAAAATTTTGATAATATCTAAAATCAGTATCTACTTACTCAGAGCTAGCCATCACAAGTCATTGCCATTTTCAACATGTTATTATCATGATGGTTCATAATGTTAAAATTGTTTGCAGTGATACAATAATGTTTTATTTGTCAATAAAGAGTACTTTGGCACATAGTCTGTCCATTAATAATTAATGATCAGTCTAATGCTCTTATCTCTTATACACACACACTGTGTAAGATTAGTATCATATGATGTTTTGCATAAAACTGAAGGAGGCTTCCTCTCACAATAATTCTGTTTCATGTGAAAAAGTGCCTGCATATGTTATCAGAGAACATTTCTACTGTTATGTTCATATTCAATTACTTTGAAGCATGTTGTTTCTTAAAGAGACATTCCTCTTGGCCTGTGATATTTCAACTAATGCTCTTAGAAATTTCAGCCATATTTTCTCCTTTTTCACCTTCTTCTGAAATATACATTAATCTGCTTTTGTTAATCGTCATACCCCTTAAATGAGATATGTGTACTACCTTGTCTGAACTGGACACAATCACTTTATGTATGTCATTAAAATGATAGGGACACCTCAACTGTATGAACACTTCAGGTCTCCCTTGAAACATTTCAGTTTTACCAAAAATCCTTGCTGCCTTCTCTCTGCAATTTCCTGCATTAATTCAACTAACTTTCATTGTATGTGTCCATAATTATAGCTGATATTACCTTATCTCTTGTAAAGCCTGTAGAAATATGTTAAACATGACAAGGATGGGCCACTGAGAGTAAGTGGAAACTCAGATATTGTCAAACATTATTATTATAATAGGCAAGTTAGTCTTAAACAGAAATCAGTCTTGGTCAAGCAACAGAATCTGTAGACAGAGTTAGGTCAACTTATATGAGGCCTACTCTAGGATGCAGTAGATTTATACAGTGGCAGCAGTTTCTTTTCTGTTATCTATATCAGACAGTTTATAATACTTTGAGATCAGTTGACTTTAAACAGCAGGCAATAAAATGAAAAAAAAAAAATGATAGAAATGCTTAACTCCAGAAAGAAATGTATTATATAAAACAAGCTCACCGTGTCACAATATGGGGTGTCCTATAACGAATGCAGAACTGATTCTCCAGCATCTTATTAGTTGAGACCTAAACCTATGATTCCAATTGCATTTGGTAAACCAAAGATTCATAAGTATATAGCAGAACCTCTATTGCACCAATTTATAGTAGAAAAAGGTGGTTAATTGACCCCCTATTAATTTATCTGAGTAAATGAAATGTTTAGCTTCAGTGGTGAGAGTCTCAAGTGATTTTCTTGTTAAACTATACGATCTATTAGACAACACTCAAATGTCTCTCTATATACTATGATATTTCTCACCCCTTTTATGAAATCTTTATAAACTGTTATTCCATACGTAGCAACATAAAAACATAGGAAAAATATTAGGCAAGTTAATATGAGTGCCATAAGATGCCTAGCCATATACATCTTTAAGCAGGTAAGCCTAAACATCTCTGCATCCCTGTTTAAGCACTTAACAGACCTCACCTCACAAATTGAGCAGGACTGTACATGATTACTCTTGTGTAAATTTGTGTTGACTCATCCAATCATCAAGACTAGTCTTAAAGGCAGACTAGACAGTACTTTGCTTGACCTGTAGTGGTAAACCCTTCCATAAGATGGAATCTGTTCAGATATAATACAAGTGAGTCTTTCATGGCTGGAAAACTGAGACATGGGTCTCTTTCAGACAGTCTGTAAGCAACTGAGTATAAGAATAGTCATGTTAATTGATCAGGATAGTCGAAAAATCGAAGGCCTTTAATTTTTTTGGTTATGTATTTTTGGATTGTTTCCAGTTGAGCAATATGATTGGATTTATACTTACCAAACTGGGCATTATATTCAGTGATGTATATGATTAAAAAGAGTACAATGGTATGTTAACTTATTTTTGACCTTTCAAATATTCACTTAGAAATTAACAGGGCCAGATAGAGCATTGCTCACATAAGTACTCAGGTCATTACTGACAATGACAATATCTGTCTGAAGAGGAATACGCCCATGCTGGAGTTGCAGATGAGTGAATGAAAGTACCCACCTTTCAGTTATAAGTGAATGTAATAAACCACACTTCTTATATATTAGGCTGGATGTCTGCTAATAAATAACAAACAGGACCCTGGTGCTGACCCGGTGATACCCTATTAGTTACAATTTCACATTAAGAGGTTGTGCCAGCAACGTTGTGTGTGTGTGTGTGTGTGTGTGTGTGTGTGTGTGTGTGTGTGTGTGTGTACACACACACACACACACACACACACACACAAATTTCATATGATTGAGACCATATGTTTAACTTTTCTGAAATGCCAAAGCATTTGTATAGAGATTACAGTACACAGTACAGTAGGGCTCTTGGAATTCATCCTTTTCTCCACTGTTTGAAATCAGAGATGGTATACATAAATAGATTTGTATTGTTTTATATATTTGTGAACACACTGCTCCATAGTGTATGGCTGGTTTTCTGAAAAAATGTGTGCCAAACCCCTTGCAGTTCATAAACACAACTATACAACAGGATAGGTCTGTACACATGGTCATAGTCTAGCATGTATCCACAGTAGTCTGTGCATAGAGCTAATGACTCCTCACTGATAGTCAGTGAGATTAAGGCAATTGTGCAATGGGCTGGTCCCATGTCCATAAATTGTTAAACCACAACCACATACCAGCAGTTATCTGAAATACACAGAAGGATGGCAGCTTCCACTTATGCTAAGGAACTGCTCAGCATTGCAAGAGCATCTGCAAAATATGACAGGAATTCCTAACTAAAACACTTTTGTTAGGTGATACCTTAACTGTAGCACTGTGGATCAGCAGGGTTTCTCTCTGCCCCACACCTGTGCCAGGGATCAAGTCGTAAAGTTTTCATCCACCATTGCAGTGACTGTGGGACAGGGTACCTTGGAATAGTAACCTAATGGCGGGAAAGCTGAGTGTCCTGTCTTGCACACAATACTGACATTTTAAGACTTTCAATTCTACCATTCTCTAAGGTGCTGGTTAACCTGCTACCACAGCTAAACTCATTCCTCACTTCAGCAGTAATGAATATGTGCTCCACCTATTATGAACATTTTGTTGACAGGATTCCAGTATGAACATATTATCATAATATACTTCACTCTACAATTTTAATAGTGGCGAAAAGAACAATTGAGAATTGCTCCCTAGTATGACTACAAGGCAGAGGACAGCACAGTTCAACAGGTATTGTACATGATTTAATAACCAGAGAGTGCCCTGTTATACATGGTAAGATCCCTGTGTCTGAATCATGTGTGTACACAGACATGAAAGAAATGTAGTACACACAGCTACTCTATACTCTTCTGCAGTGCTTAACAAATTCTAGCTACATCATTAAAGAGATTTTAGAAGACTTTGATTATAATACAATGCATTAAGGTATATCTACATCTCTATGCATGTGTGTGTGTGTGTGTGTGTGTGTGTGTGTGTGTGTGTGTGTGTGTGTGTGTGTGTGTGTGTGTGTGTGTGTGTGTGTGTGTGTGTGTGTGTGTGTGTGTGTGTGTGTGTGTGTGTGTGTGTGTGTGTGTGTGTGTCTGTGTATGAGTCTATGACAGACATTCAAAGCATCAAACTTTGAATGCCTGTCGTAGCATTAAAAGAGCTTGAATCACAAAAATTCTAATATGCATAAAATCAAATCCAAATTAAAACAACAAAATAAAAAAAAAAATACTGTTTATTTTTTGCAGGGGATAAGCACACCTGCATCCCCAGACGCCCTGCTAATTACATTTACCAACTCCAAGAATGCAGTACATAACAACAAAATAAATAAAAAAAATTACTGTTTATTTATTTTTGTGTAGGGGCTAAGCACACCAGCATCCCCACACCCCCTGCTAATTACCTTTACCAACTCCAATAGTGGGAAAGGGTTTGATATATGTATATGTATATGTATATATATATATATATATATATATATATATATATATATATATATAGATAGGTGCATTGAAATTGTGTAACACTCAAATATCAATGTTTATAATATACAATAAAAATGTTTTCCTCTACTCATTGCAAATATATATTACTATTTTAATAATGCAGAGTTATCAGCCAATATGTGATTTAGCTAAAAACATGTAAAAACTCTAATGCTTTTTATACAGAAAACTATTAGAAGCCCATAAGAAAGAATATATGAATTTTTAAATGACATTAGCAAGAGTAGATGAAAGTATTCTTTATAAGCATGCAGTTAGGTGTCCAGAGTCTGGATTTCATTTTCAAGAAAATAACTATGTTATTCCATTAGAAAGAAAGAGAGGTATAAGTACCACTCCACTGTAAAAGTCAAAGAATGTCACTTGCAAGGAAATACAATGAATAATTTCCCAGGATTCAGTGAAGGCATCAGTTTTAAGTATATTTTAAGAAAGAGGACTTTAAGTCATTAATAACTAATTATGATGTTACCATGGAATTTTTACATAGAGTTACTTTCCTATACAGCTTATATGTTGTTTTACCTTGGTGACACAGTGTAGTCTGCTTCCAATTAATAAATTATTTTTGGATGATAAGTGTTTACATTTACTTTGATTTCATAGCTCTCTAAAAAAAATTACTCAGCTTCTGCCATTCATTTTTATTCATTTTAAAAGACACTCAGGTTTGTAACTTTATTGTATTATTTACTGTCTCATGCATTCTAAAGAAACAATAAAGCGGTGTATGGGTTCAAGATATTTATTGTACATAAACATGTCAGGAACTGTAATTGGAACAATTATTTAAGCTAACTGACTCACTCATTACTTCAAACACACTCACATGTGCATCTCCATACATGCCTGCATTCACTCTGGCTGACTGTACAAAATGGCACTGATCTTGCATGTGTTATCTAGCTACAGTGGCTGACAAGGAACAATACACACAATGATCTGCATCCTCCCTTTTTTATTTGTTTGACATTGCAATAGGAGAACAAGACAATTTATATACTAGATAGCACTTCAATACTAATAAGAAATCAGAACTCAAGTCCAAGTCGCTGTATATTTTGGATTGGGTCTTGAAATTCCACCCCATCTGGTCACATAAAACTTTTGACTGAGTTTAACAACAGGGAATTCTTCTCAATAGGAATTTCGGGGATGACATCAGGATTATTTGAGAAAAGTATACTGGCCTCTGGAATTTGAACAAGTGGAGGGTTACGCTGAGAAATAGTCTCTGGCAAAGGCAATCTGCTGTGTCACTGGTTCAGAGACTGGAAATATATGTCTTCAGTTTCTTCTGAAATCCATTCCTTCCAATTGTATAATACAAGATCTCTGTTCCTCACAAATACTTTTGACAATTTCCACTCTGTCATATCTTTTAGATGTTTGCATCCTTACAATCTCTCCTCATCTTAATGGTCTAATAAGTTTGCTAGATTTATCATAGTCCAATTTTGTGAATGACATTTTTTTCAAAAGTTATGTCTTGACCACTCTGTTGCTCTTAGCATTTAAAAGCAATAGTTAATAACTGATCGGCAAGGTTGTTCTTGTTTACCTGGAAATTAATCTCAGAGCAAGTGAACCAAATAAGTTATCTCTAGGAATGTTTCTGAGATTGAGTAGGTTAAGAAAAACATCAGTACCATCTCTTTTGGATTTCTCTAACAAACATTTTGCACTTTGGACTGCACGCTCAGCTAATCCTTTTGACTGCAGATACTCAGGACTACTAGTAACATGAACAAAGTCCCAGGACTAAGTAAATTTCTTGAACTGCTGACTTATAAACTGTATACTACTGTCAGAAACAACTTTGTGTGGACTACCATGGACAGAAAAAAGTCTCTTCAATTTTGTAATGACAATGCAAGATGATGGATTAGGAAGAAGGTCAATGTTAAACCAATTCAAGTAAGAGTCTACTAACACTAAATTATGTTGACTATTCCATTTAAAAATATGAGTAGCAACCATCGACCCTGGTAATTCAGGAATCTGGTTTAGCTGAAGTGGTTCTTTTTATTGGTGTGATTTAGTACTATTGCAAATAGAACATGCTAGAGTTTCCTTACTATATCTTTTGATACAGAAGGCCAAAATACTATACCTCTTGCCCTTCTTTTGGTTGAATCAGTACCTGGGCATCCACAATATAAAATCTGGATATATTCCTGTTATAACACTGAAGGAATAACTACTTTGGGGCCTTTCATGATGATTTCATCTTCCAATATGAGCTTGACTCGGTAAGGAAAATATTTCTGTATGTCAGGTGGTAGACTGGCTTGTCACACTGGCCATCCTTGAGTAATGACATGTATCAGCATCTGAAGAACAGAGTCTAAAGCTGTGTAATGTCTGAGTTCATCAAGATGTGATGAGGATAAATGTTTGACTTTGATGACTTCACGGTCTGTTTTCTCATTGTCATGCTGTTCTGTGGTTTGTGTGGTTGCTCTTGACAAAGCATCTGCAAGGTATAAATATTTGCCTTTTGTACAGACAATACTGAAATTGTACTTTTGCAATTTTAACATCATACATTGTAGGTGTGCTGGAACTGAATGTATTGTATTTTCAGAATTGTCTCTAGACGTTGATGATCAGTCTCTATTTAAACAGGTCTACCATAAATATAATCATTGAACTTTGAACATGTGAATACTACTGCCAAAAGCTCTTTTTCAATTTGTGCATACTGCATCTCAGTTTGTGTTAAAGTTCTAGAAGCAAAGGCTACATGCTGCACCAAAACCATACTTTGAAGCATCACATGAAAGAGTTACTAGTTTGTGAACATCATAATATCTCAGTGTGGGTGGATTGGCAATTTTTTGTTTCAGAATGTCAAATGCTCTTTGGTGTTGTGCCAACCAGGATCAGTTTACATGTTTGTGTGTCAGCTCATGTAATGGTGTTGGAAGCTCATTCAGATATGGGATGAACTTTCTTAAATAGTTGACCATACCAAGAAAACCTTGCAAAGATGTGACATTGTCTGGAACTGTCATCTCAAGAATTGCTGCTTGCTTAAATGGATCTGGTTGTAAGCCAGAAATTGTAAAAAAAAGACCTACATAAGTAACTTCTTCAGCTTGAATTTACATTTCTGAGGTTTCAGTTTAAGATTGACATCACGTGCACAGTCTAGTACTTTCTTGAGGTTTCTATCATGTTCTTCATCATTGCCCCCAACAATAATGTCATCTACTAAGATAGCACATGGATAACCTGAAAAAATTTGCTCCATCACACATTGAAAGACTTCACTGCAGAATTTATCCCAAATGGCATTCTCAAAAATCTGTACCTTCCAAATGGTGTACTGAAAGTAGTTAACAATGAAGATTTGTTATCCAGCGAAATTTGCCAAAGTTAACTTTTTCATCTAAATATGAAAAAAATAGTGACATTTGGCATGAGAGCTATTACTTCTTCTACTGTGCACATTAGATGATAAGGATGTTAAGCACTTTGTTTAAATCTCTGGGACAAATACATATTTGAATATTATCTGAGCTTTTTTATGATCTATGACCTTGGAGGATGCCCATTCATTGGGTTCTTTTACTGGAGTTATTACATCTAAATTTACCATTCTGTCTACTGCTGTTTTTACTTTAGTCTACATTGCTGTCAGAACCTTTCTTGCTGGTCTGACAACTGGGCTTACATCATGGTTTAACTTCATGGAATATGTGACTGGTAGTTTGCAAAGCTAGTCTTTGAAAAAATCTGGATATTCAACAAAATACTCTGTGTAAATCTATCATGGTTGTTCAGACTTATATGGTGGGCCTCCTTATTAAATTAAATCAGTCCCATTCTCAAACTGTCTTTGAGGGCTAACAGTAACTGCACATGTCTTTTGACTATGTAAAACTGCAGGTCGTAGCTGTTCCCAGCAGAATGACATGCGAGAATGACTGCACCATCAGTCTGAATCTTTTCACCACCATAAGCAACAAGCTTTCCACACTTTGCTGAATCAAGTTTCTCATCAGCTTTCACCTTAGCAAACATTTGTGCTGATATAACATTGGCCTTGAATTCAGTATCTACTTTAAGCTCTACAGGTTTTCTACTTTAAGCTCTACAGGTTTTCGATTAATCTGAACAGTACAAAATATTTCACCCTTTGATGCCAACCGATAGTCTACTGTTTTAACAGTTTCATCAATCACAGAGACACCGTCAACATAGAAAGATTGCAAATGGCTTTCTAACTGATCTACTTGCTTCTTTGGATGTTCTGGTTTATTAAAAGACTGTGGCACTTTAGATTTACAAAGCCTTTTGAAATGATTCCACTTTTTACATTTGTGACATTGCTAACCAAAAGCTAAGCTCTTTTCTATTTTAAGTTCATGGTTGCCTCCACAATTACGACATTTAACAATAAGAATAGGTGCTGTGTCCCCATTCTGTTTATGATTGAAATTGGGTACAGCCACACCCTTCAGCTTCTTTCTCTTTTTTATCTTAGCTTTCTGCTGTACAGTATCATCATTTGCACTGGTGTTTACTGAATGCATGCTTTTCTCATTCATAAGCATATTCATGTGCTTCTGTGTAAGCTCATATATGTGACAAATCTCTATAGTTTTGCTCAATGTTAAATCACTGTCTCAAAGCAAAATCTTTCTCACTGCATCATTATTAACAGTCTGTTCTTTATCAACTCATCTTGAAAATCACCAAATCTGCACATTTTTGCTTTATTTGATGCTATAGTTTCCTGAAGCTTTTGATGTCTTGTGTAAAACATGTGCCTATCCATTGTAATATTCATCTGAGGATTACACACTTCTCTAAATTTACATTTTAAGTATTCAGGGTCTTCCCGTGTTTCAGCCTGTATCACAATATGGCAGTTTTCCCCCTCCCCTGCATAAACAAATGAGCATTCCCTCTCAAAAGCTTCCAGCCCCACAAAATTAAGAAGTATGAATGCCTTTGTATGTGCGTATTTATCAGAAAAAGCAGCCTATATGAAAATATCATATTCTTCTTCAAGTACTCGCCAATTCTCAGCAACACCAGCCGCTCGCTCTAGTCTGTGAAAATCCTTTGCCATATCAACAAAACACATTTAAACATAAACATAGATGAAGTACTTGTAATTATACTTAAATGCACAACAAGCTCTTTGAAAAGGCTTCACTTTGACACTTCAAACACTGAGCATTCCAAAAGCTTTGAATACTTTAAAAAGTTTTAAGTAGTGAGAAAAAATAGTACATTGCGAAGAAATGCAGTTGTTTTGGCCTTTCTGTACATCTTAAACATTTTGGAAATTGTTTTGAACACCTTCGTATTCATTTTGAATACTTTTATCAGTATGTCATGATTTCAGACATTTTGTTTATCTTGGTAATATTTTTAAATGTTTTGAATGCTTCGCCACACATTTGGTAAGTTAAACATCATTTAAATGAAATTAAGTACCTTTCAAATAACTGCTAACCTGTTTGTGAGTTCACTCTGGTATACTCTACTTCCCCACACCTCATGGCTTGTATGTTGCTTCAGCTTTGGATCAAATTCTGGCGTATCTCATGCATTCAAAACAGATGATAAAGCATTGCAAGATATTTATTGTTCAAAAGCATGTCAGGAGCTGCAATGGGAACAAGTATTGAAGCTAACTGATTCATTCATTACTTCAAACGCACTCGCATGTGCATCTCCATATATACCTGCATTCACTCTGGCTGACTGTACAAAATGGCAGTGATGTTGCACGTGCTCAGTAAGTTATAAGCACATGTTATCTAGCTACAGTGGCTGACTAGGAACAACATACACAATGATCTAAAGCTCCTAAGGCTGGACTTAACTTTGCTGTCACACTAATGTGCATTACCAAGGTATGTGCATTCCTTCCTACTTCCTCAAACGGGTCTACCTGACATGGTCGACAGTTCATATGGTCGACAGTTTATTTGGTCGACAGTTCATTTGATCGACAAGCATTTTAGGTGGGGGGCTTCATCCCCCACACCCCCCAATGTGGGGGGCTGTGCCCCCCACACCCCCCCTAACTATATATATCAACTCCAGGGTTGCACAACATTGGGGAAGGGGGCAAATAGTCGACCAAATGAACTGTCAACCAAATGAGTGTCGATTATATGAACTGTTGACCATGTGAAGGGGACCCCCTCAAACACCCACACACCAAATCCTGGTTTGATTTACATAGCCTATTATCCCCTTCTTTTAAGCACACACTGTTGAGTTAAGACAATACCTAATCAATTTATGTGATCTATACAATATTGCTTGCAGTTATAGGTAACCATTTATATGCTACTTATGATCTGACAGAATTAAAGAATTATAAAATAGTTTTTTTAAACCCATGCTATTCCAACTACTGCTAGACAGAAAAGGAACAATTTCATACATTCATATTTTCATAGCTTACTAAGCTATTGATCTGTGAGGAACTTAAGCAGCATAACCTTATATTCTCATGGCAGTTTTTAGCCCCTACATTTTGCATATGAATAATCCAGAGATGGACCTAAAAAGGATATGTTGGCAAATTTTCATTTTTCTCCTATTCATGAGTAATGGGAGAGGTAAACTGGGGGCAAATTTGTAGTTACCTAGCTATTCATCCAAATTACACTTGATCAGAGCAAGAGAAGTGCTTTACTTTATGTAAAGTGGAAGACAGTTCCATAGAAGTGGTATTCTCTGTGATACATACCTGCCCCTCTAACATGCTCAATTTAATTCGCAAAAGAGATTGCCATCCCTTGAACAGGTGCTTACGATACCATTGGACTTACATATGCGTAATAGATCTAACAGAATAGGTCTGTTGAATATCTATACAGAAGGCAGAGGTTGCCCCTCTGTAAAAATGAAACACACACCACAAAGTAGATGAACCACCAGGTATAATTTAATCCTGGTACCTCGGTATTTCGCCTTCAAGAGATATTTCCTTGTAAAACACCAGCATCTTAAATAGCATCACATTTAATAAATTTCCCAATGAAACAATTATGTAATTTGCTCAAATAATTAATTAACTCATACAAATACAAATTCAAATACAAATATGTATACCATCACCCACAGACCAATACCTCCCACTTTTTAAAATAACAGTATACTCTATTATTGCACTTCAACAATTCATAATAAGTATGTACAAAATTTATGACAAATATGTACAAAATTTATAAGAAATATGTGCAAAATTTTGAGAAGAGATTGACAAACAGAGTTGGGAAAAGCCCCTCAAAATTGACAGACAAGACAAAAAGTTATTTCTTTGATGAAAGTGCATACATAAAAACAACTTCTTTAAAATTTCACTGACACGTCCTGGTATAATCCACCAGGATATAATGTGCCATAATTGTAAATGAATTTAGTTTCTAAATGGTAAGTCTGGAATGAAATGTTCTCCCTATTGTCTCAACCTGGGCCAAGACACTGAAAAATAAAGAAGATCCATCACCCCCATGGACAGATGAAAAATGAGCAGCCACTGGGCTCTCTCTTTTGGTATTTCTGATGTCTAAGAGATGTTCTCTAATTCTTATCCTAACTCTCTTTTTGTTTGCCCTGTATGCCATTTTATATCATCACATCCCCAACCCAATATATACACTACCCCACAGGATTTGCAATTAAACATTCCCCTTGTTGAATACCTTCTACCATTAATCATTGTTTGTGATAAATTATTTTTGAACAAAGATTACAACTTCCATGGAGAAAAGCCCCCTGTTGGACGTTAATTTCTGGAAATAATATGGGTCTGTTTAATAATTCCTTCAAATAAAAAAAAACCCTTCCATAAGAGAAAGTTATTTTGCTAGGAAAAATACTACCCAAAAATTCATCAGAGCTAATAATTGGTCAAAGTTTTCTAACTATCCATACAACTCTTTCAGAAAAGGCACTATATTTCATAACATAAAGAATAATTTCCTTCTTTGCTTCTGAATTAATCACCATTCTTCTATTACTAGTCCAGTTGAAACTTTCATTGACCCTATTCCTAGCAAGCTCTAAAATGTCTCTATCATATCCCATGTTTAATAATCTGTGTTCCACCTCATCCAGAAATAACTCCTTACAATGTACCTGAGATGTGTTCACCCAGATACACCTAAATTCATCTTAGGTTAGTGCCTGAATCAAGTGTGGTGGATGCATGCTAGATGCATGCAAAAAACTGTTCACTGCAGTAGGTTTATGGAAAGGTTTGTACTGAACTCTTTTACCCTCATCAACAAAAAAACACAAGTCCAAAAAAATAATGGTTTGATTGTCTATCTGAAAACTAAATTTTAAACCATGGTGGTTTAGATTAAGTACTTCAAAGAATGCCATGAACTCCTCAACAGATCCCTTACAAATAAAAATTAAATAATCAATAAACCGTTTGTACATGATTGTATTCTTTTTAAAGAACTCTGTTGAATACATAAACCTTTACTCAAAGTCACCCATATATAGGATTGCATATAAAGGGGCATAGGCTGCCCCCATAGAAGTCCCCCTCTTCTGCAAATAAATTTTCTTATCAAACAAAAAAATAATTATAACACAAACAAAATTCTAACAATTCTATAATTTATGAAGTGCGTGGCCCTTCTCCCAGTAAAATTTTGCACATATTTATAATAACTTTTGTACATATTTGTCATAAATTTTGTACATACTTATTATGAATTGTTGAAGTGCAATAATAGAGTATACTGTTATTTTAAAATGTGAGAGGTATTGGTCTGTGGGTGATGGTATATGTATTTGTATTTGAATTTGTGTTTGTATGAGTTAATTAATTAATTGAGCAAATTCCATAATTGTTTTATTGGGAAATTTCTTAAATGTGATGCTATTTAAAATGCTGTTTTTTTACAAGGAAATATCCCTTGAAGGCGAAATGCCGAGATACCAGGATTTAATAATACTTGGTGGTTCATCTACTTCATGGTGTGTGTTTCATTTTTATTTTCTTTTTTGGTGGACTGGGTGTTGTTTTTTGATGTTAATCCTCAGTAGCCTGTGTGATACTGAGAAGAGAGTCAAGGCTTTGAGATGGTCTGCATAGTTTCTATGATTTAAGCTAATGATAAAGCATCGGGGTTATTACAGCGGAGACAAGTGCTTGGACAGGTGCATACCAAAAGAGATAATATGCTCAGTGATCAACCTAGTAAATGCTGAGTGCCATGATGTGATTACATCTCTAGACCTGGATGCAATACCTTTAGATATAAGTTGGGCAATGAAAAAGGACTTCCTTACCACAGCAGATGCATAATGATCAAAGAACAGTTCCTTGTTGTCATAGGTTCCTAGATCCCTAACTTCAGGATCAATTTTCAGGGGAGTTTTGTCAATACAATTGTTACAAGGGGAGTCATGCTTGTCAAAGGATACAATGATACAGCTCTTTGCATTTATTTTTAGTCCATGGTGTTGATACTAGCTGTTTGTTCAGAACAGGCATTGTTGTATTATCTTCAAGTCCTCTGGGGACTTTATAAAGGTACCATGATTGCTGTCATCTGCAAATTATTTCAGATGCAAACCATTAACATTAGTATTGACCTCTGAGAAGTAAATGCCAAAGACAAGTGGCCTAAGCATTGACCCCTGCAATTTATCTCTAATATCAGGTATTTTGGAGGAGGTAGAACTGACCACCCAAGCTTTCAGTGTTCAATATTTTAGCCAACTTGCACTTTGATGAGTTATATAGGGATTGGCATTTAGTTGGAAGAGTTTATATATGATACCTAAGTGTGGGATTTAAATAGACCACATATACTGTTTTACCCTTGTCTATTGCTTCAATAACTTTCTCAAAGATGTCAACAAGGCTAAGTATGAATGATCTGCCCTTGACAAATCCAAACTTTATTGGCTCAAGAATCCCTAGGTTATCTATACTTATTTATTAATTCCACAATGATCCTTTTCATAGTCTTACAGATGAGACTGGTCAGGCTTATGATTCTATAATTTCCTTGGTCAATTGAAGCCCTAGTTTTGTCCAAGAAAATGATTGTTGCTGCCCTCCATTCATTTGACATGAAGCCTGTTTTGAGGCTGATATTCAATAGCTTCTCAAGGGGATCAGACAAGTCATGTTTCAGGCTAACCAGTAGGGAGCCTGGACTGTTATCTGGCCCTATAAATGCAGTTTTCTTGGCCTTTGATAGCACATTGAGAAGGTATTCTTGGAAGATGGGTGCAGGAGTATGTGATCTGAAAATATTGGAGGGAAAAATAGTCCAATATATCCATATAACCACGTTTCTGTTGCCTCCACTTTATACATTGTGCTATGACTTCTAATGCATCATAGAAAGTAAGACTATCAAAACATTTTATTTGGTGTAATAACAGTTCTACATCCATAAAATGATGATTTGCAAATATCTTAAAATTATACATGAAAAAAATGGTAGGTTGTGAGCAAACATCTAATAGAAAGTAATGTAAAAGGGAATGCAGCCAAGTGGTATTTTACTGCTGAGGCAATACATCCATATAATCCAGGCCTTGTAATGTTGAGGCCCTCTTTATATGCTGACTGTAACACATGCTGGAAAGCTATGGAAGCTGTCATAATAGCATATGTCAATTGTAGGAGAATAACATTTGCAAGTTTCTCTGCTGGCTTGAAAAGTGTAAAGCCTATTTAGTAAAATAGGCATAGGACATAGACCATGTATCACTTCAAAAGGAATGGAAGTCAAAGAGTGTAGGGACTAGTAGAAGACTGTGTTTCACTATGTTAAAGCCTTTCAGTGGGACAACATTACTGATGATGACTTTACCTCATGTTTCTATTATGTAAACACATAGAGTATAACCTCTGAAAAGGATGAAACCATCTTAGTAATTTAATAGGATGGAACTGTGCCCCAGGTATGATGCAAGCTATGAATGCACTCCTTTCACCGTTGTTTTTTTACTAATGTACTCAGCAATGCAAGGCCTTTTTATAGGGAACCATGCATGCCATTAGCCACAATTATGGTGCCTGTTTATAATTTTGATGTTTATTTAGGTAGCCATGGTGTTTGCCTACAAGTATCATACATAGATAATTGCAGTCAGTTTGGTGAAAGTTCATTCTGTATTGACAATCTCACATATGTGAGATAACATTACTTGTTCCCTCAAACTTTACTGAATCTTTATCACAGTCTTCCTCCAACTCCACCATCAGAAGCATATAAAGCGTGGGTGATTCTAACATGTATAACACACTAGTACTACCTGGTGAAGTATGGCAAGTAATGGAAGGAGCATATATTTGACTATCTGATAACAACCAATCCTGAAATCAGTGATGATTGGTGTCATTGTGTTTTGCCAACCTCAAAACTGAAAATATTACAGTGTCATTTATAATGATGATGGATTGTCAAAACCCCTTCACTTCCGTTATGATTATAAAGTACATTGATACCTCAGAGATGATGGGACAGAAGAAATAATCTCGCTGGTATACCTAAAGTGTTCCCTCTTCTGAAATGACTCATACACCAAGTATACATTTCCTTTGCTGAAATATTTGCATAGAACAATAGTTAAAAAATTGTCAAGACAGAATGAACTTTCACCAAACTGACTGCAATTATCTATTTATGATACTTGCAGGCAAACACCATGGCTACCTAAATAAACATCAAAATTATAAACAGGCACCATAATTGTGGCTAATGGCATGCATGGTTCCCTATAAAAAGGCCTTGCATTGCTGAGTACATTAGTAAAAAAATGGTGAAAGGAGTGCATTCATAGCTTGCATCATACCTGGGGCACAGTTCCATCCTATTAAATTACTAAGATGGTTTCATCCTTTTCAGAGGTTATACTCTATGTGTTTACATAATAGAAACATGAGGTAAAGTCATCATCAGTAATGCTTTCCCACTGAAAGGCTTTAACACAGTGCAACACAGTCTTCTACTAGTCCACCTCTGAAACTGACATTAAAAAGCAAAGTGCTACTGGTTTAAGAGTTACCTCTGTAAAACAGCACATTTGGTAATGTGTTAGCACCCTTTTTTCTCCATTCAGTCAACAAATATTAGAGTGTTGCAAGATTCATTTATAAGCCCACTGCTTTTTGTTATTTCCATAAACTCCATCTAGCTGACCAAGACCAGTGTCTAATTTCACAATGCTGGTCTGGTTACTCATCACTTACACTTACACAACACAGGAAAACATAATGAAGCATTCACCAAATTACAAAAGTGGCTGGTTTACTCAGATCTGCCTTAAATATACCATAAGTCAAAGTAATAGTTTTCTGAATTACCACACTATTGGAAACCCCATATAAATGTAGAGCAGTGTTCATAAATGCAGTCCTCCAGTGACCAGGGCTGGTACTTAGAATGCCACATAACATAGCCCTATACAGTTCACAAAGGGTGTGTAGATAAATAGATTTCATACTTGCTGCATGCCTGGAAGAGTACAAGTATAGCGTAGGTATGCAAATTATGTCCCTCACCAGCCTCCCTCATTCTGAAAAGTAAGTAAGAACTGCTGTATTATGAGTATTTGTAAGGCAGACATTTAAGGGACTTCAACTGCAGTAACCAAACTAACATGAAAAGTTATGTCACCGAATAGGATCATGATTAAATATTATGTAAATAGTCATCAAACCTTTATTAACCTAGACCAGAGCACCCAACATAAACAGTTAACTCCTGACTTAAACAGAATCACAGATGAGAAGCCCAGGAAGAATAAGAGGCAACTAGTTGTCTATGTTAGTCCTGAATGTAGCTATAGTACTATGCCTAATTTGCAGGGTTGCTTATCACATACATGAGGAATACACTGGGATAAGAACCTGTCTGGCCAACATGTCCTATTAATTTGTTAAAATACATTAAGATCACAGGTATGTCTGTTTGGCGAATCATTTGTTCTTTGAAGTTATAGTCAGTCTAGAAGGGTGTGGTCTTTCATAGCCAGAAAGACCAGACACAGATCACCATAGAAGAGTCCATAGGAAATGGACTACAGAAGGAGTGTGGACATTTGGTGAGGATAACTAAGGAACATGAGGTCATTGAGTTTTTTGGTTAGGAAATGTTTGGGTTTCTTTAACTGAGTGATATATTTCAATAAGACTTCTCTAATTCTGGCTGAGATGCCACCGAGTATTAGTCTGGACAGAGAGGAGGATTTTCTAACTATAGAACAGACAGAATGATCAAAGTGCAGGAAGTCAACCCCAAAGGTGAGTGGATAGCTAATGGCAGTGTCATTCTTTATGGCATGCCATCTGTAATATGCTGAAGAATTATTTCTTTAAGCAAAGTGGACCATACTGCATTTTTCCACATTTAATTTGTGTAGCTATCTTTTCACCAGTTGTCTGCATACCCAAGCCCTTCCTGGAGTACCATCACATCAATAGTTGTTGGAATAACAACCCCTAGTTTATACTTCTCATCAGTATTTTTTTTTTTTGTTAATTTACCAGAGACCTGGAATATTGACTTTTCAGAGTAGTACACTGATAAAATGATGACCAAAGGCTCAGCCAGAGTTACATCATAATGTAACAAAGCAATGTACAGCATGCAAATAACAGTGGTTTACATTTATGAATCATTATAGAAAATCTGGCAATGTATACATAGAAAATCTAATAACGAAAATATATGATCTTGCAGATTCGACAAATAAATGCCTTAGAAACTGATAACTTAGGAGTATATGGCTGACCAACAACATCAGCTCAGTGCCATGCACCTGCACATCAGTACAGAAATGCATAATGATAGATTAGAGTCCCTGTTCAGTGAGTCATTCGCAATGATACAGTGAGACAACCTCCTCCCAATGTGCACGGATGCACGTGCACACAAACACACACACACACACACACACACACACACACACACACACACACACACACACACACACACACACACACACACGCACACACACACGCACACACACACACGCACACACACACACACACACACACACGCACACACACACACACACACACACGCACACACACACACACACACGCACACACACACACACACACACACACACACACACACACACACACACACACACACACACACACACACACACACACACACACACACATACACACACACACACACACACACACACACACACACACACACACACACACAGTGACACTACAGAGCTACTGCTGATGTGATATATTGCATGACACTGGATCTTTTATTTAAAAAATACAATTTATTTGTATTTTAAAGTCATGGTAAATTGAAAAAATCTTTTTGAATCGCATATAGTTAGCACCGTATTGCAGCAAGTTCTGCATGATACACATCACTCACACTTATGGTACAATAGCTATCTACAATATTCTAAATATTCATTGTTATCCGTATTCATAGTAGTTTGTGTGCTATACAACACTGTTCCTCATATCCATAATGTGTTATTTTTGTGCATTGTGAAGGATCCCATCCACATTATGTGACTGCAGAAAAGCTGTACAGGTATGTTATCAATTCCCAGCCCTTCATAATATCCCAGTTAACTATATGAAGCTAGATAAACACAAATAATTCCAAAAAATCACATAAAAATATACTTTCTGAACAAATATTCAATAAAAGATGAACTTTATTATATAGTATTGTGGGGTCTATATTATATTCTCAAATGCCGACAATATCAAAGCTGATATTGTTGACATGAGAATAGCGAAAGCGCACATCGAACGTGTAAATGGAAATCTCCATAAGGGAAAATTTCCGTTTACTGCAATGTAGTGTGGTCTCGAAGTTGGTATATTTAAGTATCGGGGAGGTGAGGGGTGCAGCCCCCCACGTGCGGGTTGCAGGGGGGCTTGACCCCATCTTAAACACATTAGGGTACTTTTTTCTTTTTTTTTTTGTTGTTTTTATAAGTTTGACGTTTGAAGACATCGACCATATGGTGTCGACCATATGTTGTTTGATGTTTTCCACTGTCGATCTTATAATATAGACCCAGTGTTTTGAATTTAAAAAAGCAGTTTTTAGGAAGAATACTACAAGAAGCAGTCTCCTTTTAAATATGCAGAAATTCACAATTACTTCATTATACAATAGCATTTCAAGTACAGGTTTCTCAAACTATATTTTCTTTAATCTTTTAGGGGCTACCATTGTAACTTGAAAACATATGCTACTGCCTACATTTTTTTAAAGAACAGTCCTGTATTCTCTTCCAGATTTATGAAACTGAAAAAGTTATTTATCCTGTATTGACCAAGTTAGTCCCACTAGACTAATAGCCTATTTTCAGGGGAGACCTGAAGTGCATTTATACTTACTAGGGAAATTTGGCCAGGGCATTGGGGAACTTCCCTTGCTCTTTTCAACAGGTGCTGTGATATCTTTTACATCCACCTGAGCTCCCACCCACTCAAGTAGATGGGATCTCAATTTAATGCTTCACCCAAAGTATGACACACCCAATGAACTCTCAGAGATGCATGTCTGCACACATAGGATCACAGGATCATAGGATCTTAGGAAACAAAAGGGCAAGTGATTATTGAGACCAGGTACATCTTGCCAATACCTGTACTAAGCCTCCTCTCTTGAGAAGGGTCAGGCCAACAAAGCTAGAAGTGAATTTGTGAATAATACCTATCCAATCATCCAGTTCCTGTTTGAAGGATGGCAATCTATCACATTGCTTAAGTTCCAGTGGGCGTCTATTCTCTAGGTGTGGAAGGCACTGTGTAATGAATCAATCTTTCCACCATGTTTTATTTATCCAGTGTTGAAGATCTAGAACTATACTTCTGCTATTTGTGGCAATACTCAATCTGCAGTGATATATTAATATACTGAAAAATTGAGGAGCACTTGGTCCCTAATGGCTCAGAAGGCAATGTGTAGACCTTCACTCATTAGTCCATAAGACACTGAATACAGGGTAGTACTTCCAGCCTTTTGGTAGTGTAGAATTTTAAAGCCAGTGATCTTTTTTAGTCAGGACGTCCTAGGTTCCTTCTAGTGGTTTGATATTTTCAGTGAGGTGCATCCCAGTGGGATCATTATGTACGTTAACTGGCCTAACCAGTGTTGAATATAATAGACAATGACTCTTTGGATCTGGAATATAATCCCATCGGTTATGAGCAGAGCTAAGGCAAATTACTTTCAGACTACTGTCTTTACATGATGATCAAAAGAGAGGGAATTATCAACCTAAGTACCAAGGTCCTAAAACACATTCTCATTTTTAAGTAGGGTATTGTCTATGTTGTATGCTGGGGTGAAAGATGGGTTACAAAATGTGACTACATTACACTGTTTTTCATTTACTATGAGCCCATTGATAGCACACCAAGTGTTTACAACAATAAGTTCTTGTCACTCAGCTTATGTGTCAGATGTTGCCTTGACAATAACGCCCAATTTGCAGCCATCCACAAACTTGGGTATCTTGAGGTCTTGGATTGTGATCTGGATATTAGATAAGTAAATGTTAAACAAAAGGGATCCAGGCACACAGCTTTGTGAAACACCACTGATTATGTTCATATTCTTTGATGAGACACCTCCTACCTATATTGTATGAAATCTGATTAGCACACAGGGTCTGTTTATAATGCATTTGCCTTACTAAGTATTGCAGCATGGGATGTAGAGTCAAAGGCCTTGACCAGGTCAATGCATGACATGTGCACACCAAGGCCACTGTCAACAGTTTGTGTCACTCTTACAAAGAAGTCAGACAGATTAATTAGACAGGATCTACCCTTGGCAAATGCTCAGGCTGATGGTCCTGCAGTTCCTGGGGTCAGTTGTGGGCCAACATTGTGGAGGAGCCTTACCACTTTTTATGGGCCAAAGATCAGGGAACAAAGCTAGTAGTTAAACTCGGGTAAAATAGTTCAAGGGGTGACTCCACCAGGGCTTGCTTGGTACTGTTTACTAATGAGATAGGTATATTATTATGTTCCATGGAGGAAGTATTTTTAGTCCTTTAGCGCACCTTTAGTACATGATCTTTGGTATGGAGAAAGAAGGGGTCTTTGGGTTTCAGAGATACAATGGCTTTGAATATTCATTCCCAGGGTGACTGCACTAAATTCATGTTGGCAGTTTCTGCCATGACAGTAAAAGTGGTGCCATCTTGAGTAAGTTCTGAGCAATGCTGGGCGTTATTCCTTAGCTTACTAACATAACAAAATAAAGATTTGTAGTTGTTTTTAGTTTTAGAAGCTAACCTAAGTTCATGGACTGCCTTAGTAGTACTTTTTTTATTTTTTTGTCACTTTCATATTATTATTGATGATTTGAGGGTCTTCAGATCTTATGTATATTTTAACGTATTTTTTCATTACCATCAAATTTATGTTGTTGAACCACCAGGGTAGCTTGCTTTTATACTTCACATTATTTTTAGGTTTGGTAGGTTTTGTGTACATTTATCTAAGTGGGCAAGGAGCTCCTTTGTGTAGCTTTCTGCTGAGGTAATGTCTGGGGTTACGGTGGAATAAGTGAATCTAGACATTTCTTCATAGAATTTGATGACTTTTGTACATCTTGAAATTCTTCAGTTCTGAGATATTGAAAATTACAGGTTTAGTGGTACTAATGTTAAAATCAGTAGTTTATGATCCAACTTTCCAGGGAAATAGATACAGGTGAAATAGTACATGAAGAACTATATTAATGAGATGCAGGTTAAGAATGTTATGCCCTCTAGTGGGGTTGATAACAACCTGTTTTAATGAGCTTTTGTTTATGACATCCAAAAACATAGTGGTATATTATTTATTTCAGATATAGGTGCTCTAGTTTATTGATGAGTAATTAAAGTCTACCAGACTAATTGGACTTTTGTTTATAGGGAATTCATTGATTCTAGGAACTTTACATGATTATCAGGGGAATATAGAGGGTGGCCTGTAAAGGACAATTTGGTTTTGTTTAATGTGATTTGGAGCTCACTGATCTCTGTTTCTGGGCCCCTAGGGGATCTCTCATGAGGTGATATGGTGCACAGCTGTCACAGGATCTAAAAAAAATTGCCGGTGCAAAACCCAGATATATATAGAGTTCTTTCTGAACACTTAAATCAAGTTTTAGTAATTACACAGACATGGACTGTGACTCTCTTCCTGCTCAGCCTATTGAGTAGGACATTGACGAGTCTTACAATAGCATTTTCTGTGGCTAAAATATTGTGTTGTGTGATGGTTTGCTTTATGGGCTTAAAGGTTGAGACATCTCGTGATGGTGCTGCATATGTCTTGGTGCCTGCTGTCTGAATAGAGTGCTCTGTAGAATGCCAAGGATACTTGTTGTGTGAGCGATGTCTGGCAGGCCTTTGAGGTTTTGGAAGATTATAAATATATATATATATATATATATATATAAATATATATATATATATAACACCTATGAATCTATAACAACCTCAGCATATAGTATGTGTGTTATTGTCATCCTTTTTTGTGTTGTTTGTCTTGGTAAGTAAGTGCCTTGCCTCCAATTATATCAAATACGTTATCGGTTTGCTTTAGAATTATGTGGCTGTTAGCAAGCATGAGGCAAGTCCCACATACCTAAAGGTACCCAATCCACAAAACTGGCTGCAGATATAGTAGTGAAGTGCAATTCCATGGTTTTAGATCCTTAATTCATGCATTTTATCTAGTGAATGGTACAAAATGAGTTAACAGGTGGGTACTATATTGTCTCTTGAACTTACAGGACTCTACACCTCAACATGAAAGTCAGTTACTCTTTATACAACTCTGTACTAGGGATATTTCTAAGATAGTCTGCTATAGAAAAGCTTTTAATTCAGAATACTTGATACTATACAGGGCAGTATGAGGCAACACTGTGCAATGAACTACAATGCAAAAACACACTGATGTTATAGCAGCACAGAAAACTGCTAAAATAAATAAAATAGCCCTCTGACCCATCATCGAATTGCACTAAAGGCTAGGATGATTCCTGGCTGGGAGCCAGATCAGGCCACTTCCTTCTACCACTGAAATGCAGACCTAATCACACTTAATTTAATATCTTTATGCCAGGGCCAAAAGTGAAAATTTCAACAACTGAGTTCCAGCTACAAAAGCAAAGTAGTAAATTATGCAGTAATAATGCCTAAAAGACTTCCCCTGATTGCAGATCACTGCATTCGGCAACCAGTACAATGCTAGAGCACTTTAAAATTATTTTAACTGCAAAAATCATCAAATAAAGCACGCATAAAGAAATAATACTCTAATACAATTAAATTAAGTAGAAAACAGTAAAATAAATTTCTTATCTGCCAGATTATGGTGCAAGACTATTTCAGGACCTCCCAGAGTGTGATGAGACATCTCCACATCTGCATTCATCCCAGGTCTTGAAGGGCTGTATTTTAAATATTGGCCACAAACGAATGTGGCCATTGTTACAGAAAGTAATCTAACCTATGTAAATTCAAATGAATTAGCAACCAGACAATGCCATAAGCTTTCATCTGCTACATAAACAGGGTGGAGAACTTGGGAAAATTTATTGTCAGGACAGAGGCAATTAATAAAATATGCCAGTGTTCTCTCACTGTATTCACTGCCTATGGGGAAATCATAATTATGTCTAAATACAAAATAAATAGAAGAATGAATATTATAACATTCACTGTCCATGAGGAGGTATAATTATGTTTAACTACAGTATAAGTAGAAGAATGTGTTACTACATTGGAAGCTGTAAAACAGCAGGAGTAGAACCAGAATTATCAGCAGAATAGAGTTAACAGTTGAGAATAGAAATGTAAATGTCCTTTTATTATATTTGCTTCTGTTCATGACCCTTAACAGATTTGAAAAAATATTATTAATTTAGACCAGCTACCCTACTGAAACAATTGATGGGTTGGATTCATTAAAGCCTGCACAGTGTGCTAAAAGGGTCTCTATTAGATGAATGAATGTTGAGTATGACATGCTTGAAAGTTTTTAAGCGAATGTTCATCTAAGCGAAACCCCAGAATGTCGAAACAAGGAGTTTTGAAAAGTTGCAGTTGGCCAGCCGTCGCAATGCCAACAGCTGATGTTGGAATGTTCACCCTGTCTAGCCATTCTTACAGTCCTCCACTGTGGTGCGATCTCAGAGTTGGTATATTTAAGTAGGAGGTGTGTGGGGGGCCACAGCCCCTCACTTTATTTTGTCTGTCGATTTGTTTTTGTTTTTTGAGGGGGGAGGTTGTAATGGTGTACAGTGCATTTTAGCTGTCAGCCATTGGCTTTATGACGGCTGGCCAACTATAACTTTTTGAAACTCCTTGTTCCGACATTCTGGGGTTTTGCTTAGATGAACATTCACTTAAATGTTGTTGAGTATGTTGTACTAGACATTTTAAGCATTTGTTCATCTACTATAGACCCTGCTAAAACCATATGCACTTCATGACTTCACGGAGCGACATACACACGGTAGTATTCTGTTTTGCATTCAGTAAGAGCCATTCAAACATGGGAAACATTGTGGCATGGTAATTACAGCATAAGCAGACTGAATTGTATGCTAATCAACAAATCCAACAAGGAGAAGCTATTCAACAAGCTATAAAACAGTCATGTACACTTAATGCAGTTTTTGCCTGTGAATTCCAAAACCGACTGGAATGCAGCCATGGAAAGTAGTCAACATGGAAAGAATGTAGGGCTGCTATTCCTCTTCTGCATGTGTATGTGCAATAGTCCCAAGTCCAAGCTGATGCTACTGTTAATAGACCTCGGCCAAAATGAAGGGTATTTCAACCCCATTTCCTTTTCATGGTCTGCATGAGGTAGAAATAGTAGAGCAATACAGGGTGGATAGAGATGCACTACAGGAACTCTGAAACCTCTGCTGCCCTCAAATGAGAGCAACGGCAAACTGAGGGGAACCAATACCTGTGGAAACTAAGGTATGTGTAGAACTTAGAATATTAGTTTCAGAAACCTTTCAGAGACCAACAGGGGATATGCTGGAGAGTGTCATAGACATCAGCATGCAAGATTCTCCATCAATTCCTGAATGCTATGCTACAACATGCCAGTGATTACAGTAAACTCTCAGTTAAACTGCACCCATGTTGATTGGTAGATGCCGGATAGCTGTAATTTCTGGTTGCTTGGGAGTTACTATTAATAATCGGCCTGACTAATACTGTACCCTATACTATTTGTTTGGTTTGACTTGTCCTCAAGTTTGGGAGAGAGGGAATTTATTCCTATTTCTTTTTTAAAACTCAAAAACTTTGAAAATGTAAGGTATGTTTCTGACGGAGGAAACAGAAAGTGCAATACATGATTAACTGAGAGTTTACTGTGCATACATTTTCCCTGTACACCTGTGGCAGAACTTTAACTATGCAGAATTTCTACCCTGTAGCACACTTCCCTGAAGTCCTGCGTGCCATAGAATGCACACACATTGAGATCAAAGCACCATCCAGGGAACAGAGAAGGGTGTACCTAAACAGAAAAGCATTCCATTCCATTAACTCCCAGGTCATGTGTAAAGTTAAGAGAATCATCCTGAATGTGTGTGCTGGCAACCCCAGCAGTTACCATGATTTCTATATCTGGCACAACTCTCAGCTCTATCAGAGGTTTTCTAGGGGTGATATCCCACAAGGTCATTTACTGGGTGATGCAAGGCATGCACTCAAACCATGGCTAATGACACCCATCATAAATGCACACCCACCAAAGAATGCTATAATGAGGCACATGCTCAAACAAGAAATATCACAGACCATGGGTGGCTGATGTCAAAGTTCCAGGACTTAGGAGGAGCTCTGCAGTATAATCCCTATACCTGTGCTGAATTTGCACTGTCTGTACTATCCTTCACAATATTATCTTGAGAAAAGTGCTTCAACAGGAGCACCTAGGGGATAGGGCACATCCCACTACCACTGGTAAGGTCATCACAGCTACAAACAGGTGAGATGTCAGAGGAGGGATCACCAACCGCTGTGGGTGTTGGTAAATGTAGGTATGCACAATATGCCCTTGCCCTGGCCAAGAGGCAATGGATAGCACACATGCTATCCATCTAAGGGGTACAACTTTTATCCTATGTACATACATACAGTAAAATTGATGTTAGTGCTTACAACCTTTACTTACCCATGTAATGGCTGTGTACTGATAGCATCACACAGAGGCTGCCCCAAATTAAAACACTTGGTCCCTCAACATCAAGTAGTATTACCCCAGTGGCTGGTGCAGTGGTACCCTCCAGGACTATTGCTGGCGGTGTTAATGCTGAGAAAACAAAACATCAAGCACTCCAGCAGGAAGCCAAGGAAGGGGATAGTGATGGCAGCTCTGAGGGTGAGGATTAGATTTTCACTGTCCCTATGCTTGACAGGCATGGGCCTCTGATGCCCCCTCCTTATCTCCAAACATGGGCCCCTGATGTCTCCTCCTTATCACCAGTCATGGTGGCCCCCAACCTTTTGTGTCCCTCACAATCCCTGTCTCTGTCTTGTTTGCCCTGTTTGTCTGCAATTGCTTGCTCACCTACCCTACTTACCTGACCCCAACATACCTATGTCCCTAACCCAACATTCTTCTCTTACTGAAATAAAATTAAAAAAAATCTAGACACCTGTCCCACAAAAAAATTCATCCCATACATAGCTCTCCTTTTTGCACATAAATCTTTCTAACACACTGGTTCTTTCCTAATTCTATACTGCAATTCCTATAGTGCTTCCCCTTTGTTCTACCTTATTGCTTTCCCCCATTTCACCACATTCCTATCTACCCCATTTTTCACATCTTTAATCTGCTCGCAAATTGAATCACACACCACAGACATGGATGAAATTCCCCGTAGTAAACCCTTCACTTTTTGTCCTCTACATTTGTGCAGAGTTTGGCATTGTGCATCAATGCTGAGAGATGGTGAATGACTCTCCATTTCTTATGGTAGAGTGCGGTTACTTCCACACAATGCTGCTTAAACTTATTTTGCTAAAGAAACACACAGTTCCATCAGATTAAAGGCAGTACTATTAAACATTATAACATTCATTTAGACAGCTGAATGTATAGAAATGCAAATCCATATGTGTAATGTTGACAAAAATCAATTTCATGATGCTCAGTTGTATACTGTACTTCACTGTAGTCATTGCATCTCACATTTGCAGAAACTGCTGCATTTACTTATCTAATGCTATCCTGACAACATATGTAAACAAATTAGATTGAGCTGGATTTGAACCCTGTATCATTTGTACTCAAAATATGAGCTCACTGCTCTTTCTTCTGCTGCCACAGGGAATAGTGGGCAGCAGGTGTATTTCTTACACTCAGTACTGTCCAAAGTTCTGATGGCCATACCTCACTGATTAGCATGTTTACCAAGAGAAAAGCAAACCAATAGAAATATTACGATTTTCTCATTTAAGCAGAGAACTGCATTTGCTCATCACTTAACTCCACCCAAACAGGGATGGCAATAGCAGCAGTCCTTACTTTTATAAAAGTTATGACATTTCCAATATCAACTACAGTATGAACACCATAATGTCTGTCAGCTAGTTCTACAATAGCATATATGCATAAGTATTTCTCAAGTTCAAGTTACATTCATAAAATGTGAATCTCGGTTGTGCAAGCACTTTGCCATTGATCACGCAAATCAGTTGCACAGTGGTGCACTATGGAAAGAACTGGTTAGCATACATTACTATGCTTACTGTCCAGTTAGTCTTCATCCCATTAAAATCCATGTAAAAACACAGCCAAAGGGAATGTACTTGCTAGTGGGTGAACACATATTAACTCAGATTAATGTGTGCCCTGCACCCATGCACTTGAAAATTGTTATGCCAGCAATAATCTCAAAATTTCAGCTACACTACAAAAATAAATAGCACAACTGCATTGTTACAGCATCTAATGCTTTATACTGACAATACCATTCAGATTGTCTTATACATGTCTTAATGTGGACATTGGTTAATCACATATATGAACACATGTACATCCACAACTGCATCCATGCTAATCACAAAATATGCATGTGTGTGTGTGTGTGTGTGTGTGTGTGTGTGTGTGTGTGTGTGTGTGTGTGTGTGTGTGTGTGTGTGTGTGTGTGTGACTGTAACTGTGTAATGTACATAATATATTGAGAAAGAGGTGCATATGCCTCAGTTCTGCAAGATGCATTATTGCCAGCTTATTGCATCTTATTTTGAGAAGATGTATTTTAAAGTATATCTGCACATTAGAACAAAAAAAAAAACCAAAGTCCACACTTTGCACACCACTCTCATAACAGGATATTTCATCATCTATAAAGACCACTATTATAAGGAAATAGCATACTTCAGGGATGGTGCAACTATTAACTAATATCTACTGCAGACGGGAACAAAATAGTTAGGTGGGTGATCATTTACCACAACAGCCACATTATGTGTGTGTCTGTATGTATGTGTAAGTGTGTGTTTGCATATTCAGGAGAGTATGAGTCTTAATCCTACTGTCAGCAATTAAGTGTCATGGAGAACAAAAATGTTTACAGCCATAAATGCCTAAACAGCCATTTCATACAGGCCTCCAACATGCATACATACATATTATACATACAAATATTTCAAGCACAAGCATTAATGCTCTTCTAGTTTGCCAACATACCAAAACACTTGTTCCCATAATAAGTGTCCAGGCTGTTCTTAAAATATCTAAACTAATATGTGCTTTAATGCAATTTGGTAGTCTGTTCCATGCATCAGCTACTCTGTCAGGGAACCAATTAGTACACATTTCATTCCTATAGAATCTTCTACATAGGTTGTCTGATGATTCTCTAGTACTTTTTGATAATCCCAAACATTCCCAGAGGTAGTTGTCTCTAAATGCCCTATGTACTTGAATAAGATCTCCTCTTGAATATCTATAAGAAACACTGTACACATTCAGATATTTTAGTCTTTCATAATAACTTAACTTTTCACATCCATGAATGTCCTTGGTATATTTCTGCTGTACTCTTTCCAGTTTACTCATGCTTGTTTTCTTATAGGGTTTCCATGTTGTTGTTCCATTCTTAAGTTTGGGTCTAATATAACTAACAAACAATGACGGCATCATTTTTTATTTCCTGGACTTTATAAATCTTTTTATGTAACATATAGTTCTATAACTATCATTACCCAATTGGTTGATAAGCTTAGAAAAACTCATAGTTGAATCTACCCATATACCCAGGTCCTTAAATAAGTCTACAGTTTCAATCACTGTGTGCTGTATTAAATATTCATCTTTCAATTTATGCATCTCAAATCCCATATGCTTAGTTTTTTATGTATTTATCAGCATATTATTCTCCTGTACCCAAATAGTCAATTTAGTCAAGTTATTTTGAAGATGTGCCTTATCTGTAACACATGTAATCAGTTTACCCAATTTCAGGTCACCTGCATATAGACTGCAGAACACATCAGATGAAAAGGTTAGGTCTGAAAGATGCAATCTAAACAAGTAAGGGCTAGGACAGAACCTGGTGGGACACCCTAACTGTAACCAAGGATTTCACCTGTCCAGTTTCAGTATGATACTTACAATGTCATATCTGCAATTCATGCTGCTATCCATCATATTAAGAGTAAATCAATACCTAGTTATACTGATTTATTGATCAGTGTTTTGTGTATGACCCTGTCAAATGCTGAAGTTAAATTTATATAAATTACATCACAGCACAATTTTTCATTCATAGCTGTTATTATATTGTCATAGCACATCATGTTATAGGTGGTAATATATCTGTTTTCAACATATGCTGATATATGGTTTCAAGTCCCAAACTATCCAGTTTTGACAATAACTTATCCAATAGTATCTTCTCCATTACTTTCCACAACATGAAGGTAGACTTAGTGTCTGTATGACTCTGGGTTGGTCCTACTCTCCTTTCCCTTGAAGAAATGTTTAATATCCACATCTCTAATCTGGAGGAATCTCTCCATATTTATATGACCTAGTGAATAATAGATATAATGATACTGTAAGTTCTTGCTGAAGTGTTCTCAGGTCATTGTTACTAATTCCATCTCCTCTCTGTGCTTTGTTTAGATCCAGTTTGTGCAGTTCTTTTTCAATATGATCTCACTTGATTCCAGTATCTGGAGTTACATGAATGTCACTAGGACAATTTATAACCCCTTTTGTGGAGCCAAACTGTTTTGCATAAGATTTTGTAAATATACCTATAATCTGTTGTGTCTGAGAATAAAATTTAGAATCTGCAGACAGTTTATCAATTTGAATGTTATTAATCCTTCCATATCTTTTGTATCTATAAAAAGGGTTCCTATTGTGCTCAATATCTTTATATAAATTTTCTTCAAAATGTTCTTGAAGTTGTCTCACACTATGCTTATCTGTTTCTCCAGCTTGCTTATTTCAGTTTTCAAAGTTATAATTCAACCTCTCTTCCATTTCTTATATATTTTTGTCTTTCACGTTAATCAGATATCTTGTTCTTATGGAAATATATCCCCCTGATGTTTTATGCCTAGATCTTGATGTTAAACATTTTTTTATTTTTGCATTCAATTTCTCTTTCAAAACTTTCCACTTTCCATCTGCAGTTTTTCCACTGAACACCTCACTCCTGGTAGTTTTACATAATGACTGCTTTGCTTCCATATAATTTGTAATTAACTTACTGTGCATTGGTTTAGATTTCAGTTTGGCAGATTTATCTGGCAACAAATTAACCTTTATAACCCCATGATCACTGCACATCAATGGTGATAAAACTTGACTTGAAGTTACAGTAATTTCTTTGGAAACACAATGTCCAGTATGTTCCGTCCCCTGGTAATTTTTTTTTTTTTTTTTTTTACAATCTGAAGCAATTGTTGTTCCTGAATATACGTTGTGTATAATTTCCTTACTAACATTGTTGAGTCAATATTATTCCTATCTCTTTCTGGTAAATTTACGTCCCCAGCTAATATTATTCTTTCCTCCTGGGTTTCATGCAAGAAATGTATAAATTCCTTTCGGTCATCTGCACTTGACTTTGGTGGTCTATACACTCCAATAATTGTTATATGTTCCAGGGTTGTCTTTATTGTCACAGTTACACAGTCAATAGTATTGATTTTATCATTGAACAAGTAATAATCACAGGTCTCATAATTAGTTATCTTCAGTCCCTATCATAATACCTCCACAAATTTTTTTGTGAGAATGTCTTTTACAGTAAAGACATTTATACCCTGACAGAACTGCTTTCCAGTTATTGTTCTTTAACCATGTTTCACTAACAATAACAACATCAATGTTATAGGAATGTAGCAAATTTTCCAATGAAGAAATGCTTTATTATTAATGCTCCTAGCATTAACAACGATCAGAGATGCATCAAATGTTGCAGTCTATGAACTGTTACATTTTCAACCTGGCAAAAATCCTGCCTAGTGTTTGTCAAATATTGCAAAATATTTGCTGCAAAAATTCTCTTCCCTGATCTTGACAAATGCACGCCATCATGTCTGAAAATGTGTGTCCAAAACTAGGCTTGCATGCTCTACACATTTCCATTTTTTAAAACAGGACATTTTTCCATGTAGGAATTTACCCCAAAAATCTTTTCATTCTCAGCAACCTGACTATCCTTTCTATAGGTGATTTGTGAAAAATGCGTCCAGATACCAGTACAAGCTATACTGTCTAAAAGGGCTGTCAGTTCCCTGCTAACAGACAGAGAATCCTTGTGTATGACATTTGCAGCAAAATGAATAAAAATGGATCCGTACTTCCTTACTCTAGCTTTGCTCCTGAGAAGCATAACACTATTCAATATTCATTCCCCGGGATTCAAAAAGCTCAGCACAAGGACGGTTTTTAGCCTTGCGCCGAGCATCTCCACAACAGATGGTGCAGCAGTACCATATGAATATGTGTGAGGTTGCGCCTTTGCAGCCTCGACGTGCACAGGAAATGTGTGCGAGTGCAGGGGGCATGTATAAGTGCTCAGTGGAGGCGTAAACATGCCCCGACAGTTGCATAACCTACTATGCCTACTAGTAGACCCCGCTTCTAATAGTAAGTCAGTAATTCAGTGTCCGTGGATACCAAAATGTATGCTAAGCATACAAGAGTGTCCACGAACAGTGAAATAAAATCGAAGTAGCAAACACACAAGCACGTAGTGGGACGTTGAGCCCTGTTCCTAGAACTTTCACAATTAGATTCCCCGTGTCCCTATTATACATTTGAATTGCTGCAATATCGAAGGTGTAAGCAAAGCACAGCGTGTTTGCATGTCGCAGCCCACCGCCGAGCAAAGCTTACACATCAAATTCATTCAAACAGAGAAAAACATGTGGAATCAACGTAAATGTCAATAGTGTAGTGTTTAGAGCTTCCGCCTAATGAAAAGGCATTCATGGTTTGAGCCCAACAATAGCACATATCATTTTCCATGTGGAATGAATGTCGTTTTGCTGTAAAACTGACATAAGAGTATCACATGAGATATTTAACTAAATGTCATTCAATCAAAGTGGCACTGTCATAATGAATAAGGCACTAGTAAGCAGGTGTAAGCAAAAATAATCAGCAGTAAACATATATAAGTACAAGTAAGCAAGTCTGAGTGCGCTTGCGCGGGTCTAAGCAGTGCCCAGCATAGGGAATGAATATAAGTATGTACAGATATATAATATATATAAATCTATATATATATATATATATATATATATATATATATATATATATATATATATATATATATATATATATATATATATATATATATATGCACATATATATATATATATATATATATATATATATATATCTCTATGAAGAAAGAATGACGTAACAATAAAGCATACACAAGGAATGAGAAGGGAATCAACAGCAACCCCAGTATTATATAGCGCTGTCAGCGTATGTCATACCAAGCTGGGCAGGAGCGAGCAAAGCACTGCTACTCACACCACAGGCAGGATATTACCAGTGGGAGTAACATTGTTGATCTGCTAAGTCTACTTTACAAACAGAGGGTAGTCCCTGGTGGGACTACCCAAAAATTGATAGACTATTTGGTGATCCGACCATTACACAAGCAAGGGCAGGTATGTTCAAGGACTAAATGGTGGGAGAGCCTGAGAATACATGGGTTGGGACAACATACATGTAGGGCCCCTAACACTCGGGAGAGGGTAATGTGTGGAGGTGTGTCATGGCTGCGATAGCAACTGGACAATTGATGGTATACATGTATGTTCAGCTCGGGTGGGGTGGAGGAACTATGGGTATGAAATTATGGATCCAGGCATGCCAGGGTTGGATGGGCTGGTTCTAATTGGACCACCCCATGGAGGTCAGCGAGTTCATTATAAGTATACATGCATACACACATGCAGATGTCTATATGTAGAAGTACATTCTCTGTAACACATTCATTCCATTTGCAGACATAAATAATGTGAATGTGCCCTTACAAACCTTGACAGTAGATAGAATAATAGGTTGTGCATAAGAGGAAAGGGATGGTGCTGCTAAAACCCAGAAGTGTGTACAATGTCCAAAGTCAGTGCTGTGCTGAAAAAAATCAAATGTGAGGACTTTCCCACACATGGAATCATTCCTGTGATCTGCCTGCTATGGCAACGCCAATTACTAAACCGGTCTATTTGTAAAATAAATACGCAGAACACGTACATAATTAAGCTCAAATGTGTAACATGTGCATTACCACATAGTCATACTTATTAATTTATTGTTGTGTCATGTTAATGGGACTAAGGATGTAATGAAGTATAGAGTCTAATCTTGACATAAAGACATGCGTGTTGCATGTGGGACAACCCAAAAATTGCGAATAGTGTCCTTTTGGTCGCTCATGTCACCAATGTTTGTGGACTAAAAGTTTGGGAGTTCTAAGGATATGTGGAGTGAGTCAACTGATGGGATGGTTCTACAGGAGTAGGGAGTGGCCAATGTGTAGTGGTGTGGATACACAACGAATCCAACTGGAGAATGGATGACTGCAGTGTTAGGGAGGCATTGGGGTGGGTGTTTGGGGAATCAGGAGCCATGGGTATATGGGTATATATGCAAATGAAGCAACACAGCAATAGTGTATTGGTTAGAGAAACTGCCTAACGAACAGACATTCCCGTTCCGAATCCCACTGCATTACATACCATTTACCATCGGTAATCTATACATGAACATATTGTGACATCTGTCCACTGTATAACCTGAAAAAAAACAATTAAAAGTGAACTGGAGCGAAGTGTCAGTGTCATAATGAATAAGACACTAGTAAGCAGGTTTAAGCATGTATAAACACTAGTAAGCATGTGTAAGTGCGTTTGTGCGGGGTATGCATTGCTTTACAGACACACACACACACACATATATATATATATATATATATATATATATATATATATAAATATATATATATATATATATTTAGATATATATACATATATGTATATATATATATATATATATATATATATATATATATATATATATATATATCATATATATATATATATATATATATATATATATATATATATATATATACATATATGTATATATATATATATATATATATATATATATATGTGTGTGTGTGTGTGTGTGTGTGTGTGTGTGTGTGTGTGTGTGTGTGTGTGTGTGTGTGTGTGTGTGTGTGTGTGTGTGTGTAGATGTACACTGATATACAGCTATGATAGGAAACAGCACAAATGAATGACATATATTCACAGGCTATGCCAATGGAAGTGTGGGGCCCAAGCAAGAAATATGCAGCACATCGCATGACTTTCCACCACCCCCCAGCCGGACACGGGAAACATACACACAAACAATGTAAAGAGTCCACTGCTTCCCAGACCACAGGCAGGAGACAACCGAGGGGGGGGGGTACACAGTGCCCCTGTGAAATCTAATCTTGGAACGCAGACAGGAACGTCCCTTGCAGGACACCCCAAAAATTGGCAAGACCAAAAGAAGGTGATATGCTGAACATTCTGGCTGGGGTGTATACATATCTGGAATACAAGGGTGGGAAAGCCTGATGACCCATGGGTCGAGACAATTATATGACATGGGTCCCGTGAAGTGGAGAGTGGGCAGCATGTAGTGGTGTGTTCAGAACCGACCAGGACCCAGAGTAAGGATGGGTGCTGTAGAGGAGGTGCAGGTTGGGGAACTATGGGTTCCTACTTATGGGTCTAGGTGTGCAGATGTTGGCTGATGTGGGCCTATATGGACAGTCCCAGGGTTGTAAGCAAATGTGTTCATTGGGCAGAGGCATCACCCAATGAGCAGCCACACCCACTACGAGTCCCACTACAGCAAAGTGTAATCTATATGGCAAGGAATTGAATAACCAGATGTAGATGCATATATGTAAAGGTATGTTTGTGTATATCTACCCATAGCAACATAGAGATAAGCCTCTCCCTCTCTGTAGTACAAATGTATACATACAGAGACAGAATACATTTACATACCCGCATATAGATATATTCATATGCAGACACCCATAGACCCATATGTTGCTAGATATATATATATATATATATATATATATATATATATATGTGACTGTAAATATACACATGTATATAGCTAGGATATGATACAGCAGTTACGAGTTACACATGTTCACAGGCCGTGCAAATGGGGGTGAGGGGTCCAATAAACAAACGTGTAACACATAGCATCAACCCCCCCCCCCCCAGCTAGGCTGGTGAGACATACGGACACACAATAAAAGTAAACACACCACTGCTTCCCAGACCACCGACAGGATACTACCAGTGGGGAGACCTGCCAGGTCTAATCTTGAAACATAGACATCGATGTACCTTGTTGGACACCCAAAAATTAATGATCACCGGAGTCAGTCCCAGTAATGATTCATCAAACCAGGCTGTAGACGTACACGGACCAGTAGGTTGTGCAAGCCTGATAACCCATTGGTCGACACAATGTATGACATCTGGCCCGACATGTATAGAGTGGGCAGTATGTAGTGGTGTGTTTATACCCCACCTGCACCCACAGTAAGGATGAGTGCTATAGAGGAGGGGCAGGTGGGGGAACTATGGGTATGCAATTATGAGCCTAGACGTGCAGGTGTTGGCTGGTGCAGTCATATTAGGACTGCCTCGGGGATGTAAGTAATATTCTGAAATGGGCATAGCTGATGCCCATACCTCTCAACCCCTAAGAGCAAATCCACTGTACAGGACATAAACCACTGGGGGAACAAATAGGGACCATACCTCTGAACTGTCCCCGATTTTCAGGGATGTCCCTGATTTCGACTCAATTTCTATCTCTGTCCCACTTAATCCCTCCTAAAATTAGTGACTTTTGGAGGAAAGGTGGTGAATTACATGTAATGAATAATGACAACAATTAAGAGTTATAAACATCATTTACCTCAGAAAATGTGTATGAATTCATATGCTCTGAGTCTGTCAATGTGTCAGGTTAATAACACTAATAATTTAAATGTGTCCCTGATGTTGTTATGACGTGTCCCTAATTCTGTTGATATTGTCCTCAATTGTATGAGAGGTCTGATAGCGACAGAAAGCACATATTCCACTTACAAATTTAGAAAGATGATAGAATATTAGGTATGCAGTAGCATGACTCGGCTGAAGGATGTGGGTTCCAAAACCCAATTACTTGTTTGTATTGAAGAGTGTCAGTTCCCATGTGTTAGCCAGACAGGTGCAGATTGTAAGAGGAACACACCAATAATATGAATCAAAGTCTGGACAGGCCGCGGATTCCGTACAGTCGAATGGCATGCTGTCGCCTAATGGGCAGCCATTCCCGATACTTTAGGCATATAATCCGATGTAATGGGCATCACAAGGTAATATTGTAGTCCTCACTCCCACCCAGGGGTGTGAGTGTCAGATGCAAACACCAAATGCAGTGCATATGCAAGTGCGGGAGCAAGTGGGTGTAAGCCTGTTTGGCCGCCTGTATGCGAGTATTATACTGGTGAAGCAATGTAGAGGCTAACTGAGTGTAAGAAACTATATCCAGAGGTTTGCATAGCTTAGCTCCACGCAAACCCACGCACACCCACTCACAACTGCTTTAATGTGCCTTAATCACTCCATATCCAACGACCTTGTTCTGCCCAGCAACAACATAAACAAGAATCTGGAGCTTTTATCTCCGGGCCTCCACTGAAAATTGGCTTTGTTCCAAGTTGGACTTTCCCGGTTAACAAATGATAAGTAAGTAAGTAAGTAAACGGCCTCTGCAAGCATCAAAACCAGGGCGCTGCACACACAGCTATTGTGATTTACCACTAAGCCATGGCAGATATACAGACATCGGATGTTATCACAACCATATCATCCAGCGCAGTCATTCAACAGTATAGGAAATGTATTCCATCATGTAGATGTATGTGTGTGTGTTTATGTCCAGATATAGATACATACATATATATATATATATAGATATATCAAGAAAATCCCATGTGACATCAAAGTATTACAAAGGAATGAAAAGGGAAACACCAGCAACACCTGTATTATGTAGTGGTGTTGTCCTATGTAATATCAAGACTCCCTCAGACAGACATTTGTCATTAATACATGCAAACATTTGTACATTGGCCAAATACATCACTCTGTGCATTTTATTTACATTAACACAACAGCTCCTGTCCAATCATTATGTGAGAACAGTACTCTTGCAAGGTGCTGTGTGCGATATCATCATCATGAAAAAGGTAAATGGGGTAGCCATAGAGGGACCAGTAGTGTTGTGTGTACAATGGGGTCATCTGCATCACGTGTACCTGGAACCTTTAGGAGTCATGTACATACCAGAATTGTGTGCCTGAGAGACAGGGATGAGGACAACTGGAGTATGTTGTGATGCATATTAAAAGGGTTACATGTGTCCAGTGGACATGTGTGTGAAATGGGCAGGTATGTATGGGGCAAATGTTGTTCTAGGAACCAATTGGTCTTTTGTTTCCGTAAGGTGAGAGTGGGATGTGGGGAAAGGAGAGTAGGCATGCTCATGGAGAATAGGTTGGGTAGGATGACAGATAAGACAGCATACAGGGTCGGTATATGACACATGTGGGGGGATACACCTTGGACAGGGAGGGGTGTTCGGCAGTCACAAGCCCATGAGCCCACACACCCATGGGCAGCGATGACTGCACCAAAACAGCCGCAAAGGTGGCAGTGCTGGGGACTGTCTAGAAGGGGTAGGCTCACCCTGTAAATGTGACACTCTGCCCTCGAGCTGGCATATCTGGCCTCAAAACCCCTTATTGAGCCCCCTATGCACCACATCCAGGACTGTACAACAGTGGACATGTTCCTGTCTGGACCTGCTCCCAGGGGGGGACAAGCCTCATCCTCAGTGGCAGTTCCACCAGGAGGTGGTGCAGAGCCAACAGAGGTGGAGTTCCAAGGCTGGGACCTAGATGTGTTGGTGACAGGTGCCATGGCCAGCTGAAGTGGGACAGGCGGTTCTGCCGGGACCTGGTTCAAGGCTCCAGAGAGCATGCCTGCAATACCAGGCTACAATTCTTACCACACTTCTCGGCCACAAAACCAAGACCGAAACACTAAAAGTGGAGGAGTGTCCATATACAACAAGGATATTCACACCTCCAGGCTAGTTGCCCAACACAATGCATCTGAAATTCTCCAGGTGTAACTAACACTAGGTAAGACTGCAATCCAAATTGTAGCTTGCTACAGATCCCCCACCATGCCCCAAGATTTTTACTACACCTTTCTAAACATACTGGAAAATATTAAGATACAACCAAACATCCTAATACTGGGTGATTTCAATTACCCTGCCATTAACTGGGAAAACTACTCGGGTATCAACTCCTTTACCCAATGGTTCTTGGAATTCATAAATTCCAATGCCCTGGATCAACTGATCCATTGTCCCACCAGGGGCTCCAATATCCTAGACCTGGTCATTAACAACATGGGAGATAGATGCTCCACACCAGTGGTCACCCCCTCATTGGTCAGGTCTGACCATAATCAATCACCTTTGACATCCACATCCCACTCCCACCCCCCAGTAAGGAAACCTCCCTAAAAAACTTCTCCAAAGCCAACTTCATGCTACTGAAGTCAAAAGTGACAAACTTCATGACACCCATGCAGACGGGATCTGAAAGTTCGTCTGCAGAATCCTACACTAAGGCACTGTATGAGCACATCCACTTGTGCATGAATCATGCCATCCCAAATAGAACCAAGATGCTCTCCTCCAAAAAAAGGAAGCCAATCTGGTGGTCCCCTGCTATAAACAAACTGTACAACAGAAGGAAGAAGCTGTTGCAGAAAAGAGGAAAATCCCAGGATGCAAAAAACTCCCTCACCAGCCTCACTAAGAAGCTGACATCCCTCATAAAATCCTCAAAAGCTAGTTACAAAAATAAAATTGCCAAAGATTCCAAAGACAACCACAAGGCATTCTATAGTTATGTCAAGAATCTAAATGGCAATTCTCAGGGCTGCTCTGAGCTTCAACAGAATGGCATTAAATATACTGATCCCAAGGATATTGCCAATATCCTGGCAGATTGATTTAGTGCCAACTTCACCCACCTCTCACCCCCTAAAGAGCCCATCTGAATACCAAAAGATTGCTAAATTCCAGTAATCATGGCCACACAGGTAGAAAACACACTCTCCAAAGATAAGAATACAGCATCCATGGGACCAGATGACATCCCAGGCTGTGTAATACATGAAATACAAAATGAACTGGCACCTCACCTAAGTGCCATGTTTAGTCATAGCCTCACCTCAGGCTTTTTGGCCACTGAGCGGCACACAACTACAGTTATCCCACTCGACAAAGGGGGATCCACCTTGGATCCCGGGAACTACTGTCCCATCAGTCTGACGAGCCTGATCTGCAAGGGCATGGAATGCATTATCATGGAACTTATAAACAAAGATATTGGCAACCTTCAAACACTGGACCCCACCCAGTTTGGGTTTGTGAAGGGCTGATCTTGTCTCTTGAACCTGAATGACTTCTTCAAATCAGTCTCCAGAACTGTGGACGAGGGTAAGGCGGTCCACACAGCCTATCTTGAACTCGCCAAGGCCTTCGACACCATCCCCCACTCTGGAATCATAGATAAACTTACTAAGCTGGGCATAAATCCCTCGCCACTGGGGGTTGACAACTGGCATACTGACAGAACCCAGACTGTAAAGGTAGCCGACTCCAAATCCTACTCCAGACAAGTGACAAGTGGAGTACCTCAGGGTTCAGTCCCGGGACCACTTTTGTTTGGCATCTACTTCTCTGAAGTACAGGCCAACACTAAAGGATTATGGCTAACAAAGTCGCAGATGACTGCAAACTGGGAGCCATTATTGAATCCCCAAATGATGTGGATATTCTACAAAAGGGCCTTACAGAAACAGATGCCTGGTGCCAGAGCCATGGGCTCAAGTTTAATGCCAAGAAATGTATAGTTATCCCCTTTGGAAAAAAACATGTACCCATGAATTACCACATAGGTGGCAGTACACTAAACATTGAAAGTGTGATGAGAGACTTAGGGACACAGGTGGACAGTGGTATCACTTTCGATAACCACATCGCCACAACAGTCATGAAATCCTTCTATGTGGCACAGCTCATCACTAATGGCTTTTCATCCAGAAAAAAGGAGGTCATTGTCCCACTGTACTCATCCCTCATTAGACCCATTATAGAGTATAATGCCCTGTTTGGTATGTACCTCACAAGACATCTGCAACAGCTGGAAAGACCGCAGAAATACATCACTAAAATAATCACAGGCCTAAAGCAGATGCCATATGTTGACCATTTAAAAAAACTCCAGCTATACTCTGTGGCATATCGTCTACTCAGAGATGATCTCTGCTTAACATACAAGGCCATGTCAAACCCTGAGCTGTTGGACATTCTCCACTTAATGAAATCCCAATGCCTCAGAGCCACACATTCCAGTGATCTAAACCTTGTCATCACAATGAACAAAACATGCTGGAAGGATAGGTTCCTGACCCAGAGACTCCCCATACTCTGGAACAGACTGCCCATACATGTCAAGTAGAGCACCTCCTTGGCCCTCTTCAAAAGGAACCTTGATGATTGGATGGGAGACAGGAAATTCACCCCGAGGATCATGTCAGTCACCCTGCTAGACAGGAGCCCACAGCAGTAAATATTGTGGGAAGACATATCCAGGGAATTCTTATGGCTAGGCTTGTATAGGCCCTAGGGCCGATAGCCTACTACCAACCTATGAACCTATGAACCTATGAACCTCCAAACCCATACAGCCTAGGGTGTTGCAGTTGTAACACAGATAAGGCTTAGTAATAGTCAACAGCATTCAGGATTACTTATAACAGCATGCATAGATATGACCATCAACCCAACACAACAGATGGTATACATTTGCAGAGGGAGCACAACACATGCATATATACTGCATGACATCTGTACAAAGTGTAGAAGGCTTGTGACTGCAGCTATGAACAGTGGCCCATTATTGGCATGTCACTGAGAACCCCAGACAGTGTCTGTCATACCACTGTTTTATGTGACATATTTCCAATCAGGGATGCAATGGCAGTAATTCATCACTATCACCATGTACTGACTGCAATCCTCACACTATGTTCCTGCGGTTCACAGATTTGTGTTTAGTTAGTAACACAGGAAACAAATGGTTCCACATACTGACCAGTCCACAGATGGCCCTACAGATGGTAGTTCCCTCACAAACAGAGCACTGTCTTGTCAGTTTTAAAACATGTAAAATAGCCGTTGCCACACACAACTTGTTAAACTGGCAGTAGTCTCAATGAAGCATAGCTACACTTACATGCTGGAGTCATGTCTGGCACATCACCCTCCTGTCTTTAGGCTATTTCCCACTGTGTATGCTGTTTGAGTAACATCCAGATATCATCTGTGATGCCGTTTACCAAACATCAGATCCAGGTACCACTCACAGCGACTGTCATGGGCAAATACCATCATGATGTTCCTAGATATTGTACTGTGTTTCCATGCAATTGGCTATGGGAACATCATCACAGCTGTTCCGCATGCAATCAGCTAGAGGAGGACTACAATATGTGCAGAGGCCATCACCTGATCATGACCATCACTTACAAAACACAAGCTGCTGCTGAGCAGGTGTACAACTGCACATCCACCAGACAGTGTGTGGGAGGGACAGACAGAGGCAAAGTACATCAGAGAAGGGCTTGGAGACTAAAACCTAAGCATCGTCTGTCACACACCTACCAGTACAGGGGTTCAAACCCCTGACTGACTAGTCATTACTATTACAAATGCATGCAGTTACTCCATGTGCCACAAAGCTGACATGTTGGTGTGCTGTAAGAACATATATGTGTGCTGTTGAGCGACATCTGCAACTGAGATATAGTAGACATACATTAGGTGTAGCACACATGGCTGTCCACATGAGCAGATGTCATTGTCAACACAACCATGGTCTCTAATGGACTCACATTGACACACATTGCCAGGCCCAGAAATACACTTCGGAACTATTTAGTTTGCCACACTGCAGTAATGCACAGGTACTACATGCACCACAGGGGATATCCGGAGGTTCTATGGGCTAGGGCATGTGAACGTGTCTGACATCATTCGGTATGCCAATGGAAGTTACACTGGGTGTGACTGTGGTTGGGAGCATCATATCCCACATGCATAGACAAGGTGCCAGTACTGACATGCATGTGTGCATTGCTTCATGGGTGTGTAGTGGTTGGCTGTGCAAGATGGCTGTACAAGGCTGGGTGAGGGGTAATCCTTGGCATCATGCCACCCGACAATGGTGTGCAGTGTGGTACAGGGGTGTAGTGTCTGCAATGTCCCACACAGATGGGTATTGCATGAACTGTCTTGACATCCTGGTTACCATTGTGTATGGCCATTGCTTTGCAATGCATGCCATGTCTGTGTTTGATAGTCCTTGACATGGACATTGCCTGAGATGTGCACATCCCACAATAATGTACAGTGACATGTACAAGTATACCTGGTTTGGCTGGCACATGTTGTGTACACAGACTGTTATCTTCAGATATGCCAGTACTGGCCTGGTGTGGCAGGACCTGCGTACAGACAGCAGGTTGACCCTGCACCTGCATTGATAGCATGATACAGGTATTCCCTGGTGTCAGTGACATCAATCCATACAGGGCATATGTGTAAGGCATTGTATGGCTCTGTGGATCACATTTGATGGCACCACATATGTTGCAGGCATCTAGTGGGTAACATAGTGAAGGCACATTGTCCGCAATTATGTGCCTATTATACTGCTGTACAGGGTGCCATGCCCTCTGCAGCCCACTGCAATCACACCATGCCTACTATCTGTCCTCAATGTGCAGGGTACTAGCAATATAGCGGGATATTCTAGGCAAGTGCGTTTGTGTATGACACATGGGTTCTGAATGTATTCCGGGTAATAGTAGGGTTGCAAACTTTGTTCACCAGGCCTTTTAGCCATATGTAGGGATATGGCTTGCCAACACAGTCCCTTGGCTGACTGACATCTGTACTCATCATGAGGTGGACATTGTGACATATAATATGGACACCATACAGGAAAACTACAAAATCCACTCCCCAACATATCCAGTGGTTAGACACTCACAGCCACCTCCACACAGTCTCTGACTGTTAAACACACACAAACCTGCCATGTCTTGGAATAGAACCCCTACCTAACTAGTTTATTACAGTACAGTCTTATGCAGTTACAGCACATACTATGGAGATTACTGGGGTGCAGAAGTCCCAGAGGTGTATTTCTAGGTGGGTGACATTTGCAGGATTGCCAAAGGTGGTTATGTGAATTGTAAAGAGTGTACATACTCTAAAAAACATTGTTACTTTCTCAGGCAGACAGACAGACACACACACATATGGCCTCTCTTGAAATAGAGCCCCTACCTAACTAGTTTATCACACTACAGCAATATGCAGTCATAGCACACACTATGGAGAATACTGGGTTACAGCAGTCATAGAGGTGTATTTCTAGGTGGGTGACATCAGCAGGAATGCCAAAGGTGGTTATGTGAATTGCAAAGAGTGTGCATACTCTAAAAGCATTGCTTCTTTCTCAGGCAGGCAGGCAGACAGACACACACAGTTAGCCTGTCTGGGATTAGAACACCTACCAAACTAGTTTAACACACTACAGCATTACACAGTTACAGCACGTGCCATGGAGATTACTGGGTAACAGCACTCCCAGAGGTGTATTTGTAGGTGAGTGACATCAGCAGGATTGCCAAAGAAGGGCATTTCATGTGTACTGCGAGTTGTACATGTCTGTTACCTGCGTGTACCCGCTGCTTACTGTCACGAAAATACATTTACACCTGCTTACAACTGTCTTATGCAGTCCTAATTGACAGTATCAACAAGACTTGCAGGTCTTGAATGCTGGACCATACACACTGAGATCACTGGATGTACCACTAAGTCATCTGGGGTGTATACATGTTGCATGGAGTTTATAATGCACATCTTACTACAGGTATTCCACAGTACTGAAAACAAATGGGACAGTCACTTTGTATACATATGTACAGTACCCTTGAATGTACTGTACTCTGTGAAACAACAAAGACAAGTCTACATCTGTACAACTGTCATAACTACACACACACATATATATATATATATATATATATATATATATATATATATATATATATATATATCTATATATGCACCTACGGGATGTGTACACACACACACACACACATATATATATATATATATATATATATATATATATATATATATATATATATGTATGCATATACACAGACACAGCTATAGCTATATATATATATATATATATATCTATACACACACACACACACACACACACACACACACACACACACACACACACACACGCACACACACACACACGTCTGAACACCCTTTGTGACAAAGAAGGGTTCCAAAGGAACTGATGTGTACACAAACAGAGGCATCTCTTGTGTTATAACATTTAAATCTTAAGCAGTTCACCAGAGAAGGGATGGTTGTTGTGTATGTGGAGTTTGGGGTGGGGAATGATGGCTAATGTAATCTACCCCGAGGATTGTGGAGTTAGGGTGGGGGAATGATGTGTATGGACTTACATCCCAGCGACCACTTCTGTGTCGCTGCTCGACAGTGGCACAGGAAAATAACATATCCAACTGTAGTCGTGCTTGATTGTGTATTCTTTACCATTCCTAACTATGTAATACTTTGTAGACACTGGTCAACACAGATGGCTACAATGGTGTGCTAAAAGACATTACACATGTGTATGCCTGGCTGCAGGGTAGTCATACACACAAACACGCACACACTTGCCAGTATTCTGCACATACGTCTTGCCTATGAAAAGGTAACTAGTACAGTGGTATGCATTTGGGGTATGTGCCACAGAACACATGCAATCACACTTACTCTGATTCCACTTCTGAGCTGGGTGACATCACAGGACTGATTACTTGCAGTGGGGAGGGGGGAAGAGAGAGGTTTAGCAGTTGACAAGGATAAAGGCCAGTGCAAAAGGTGGTATCTCTTTGGAATGCAGCAAAACCCACTGTCATGACAGGATGCAGACACAAATACACACACAACCATACTCAGCCACTTACTGACACACACACTCAGGCATTTGTTGACACACACAAACACACGCACACAGTTGCCAGTGGTGGGGTCAGAACTCCTGCCTATCTAGAAATCATTATTATAGTACTATGCAGTTACGAGATGCACCACAGAGATTACACATTCCAAGGCAGTCAAAATGCCCTTCTAAGATTAAGGACAACAACAGGGAGACTGACAGTCATGAAGTACATAGCTGTAAACTTGTGTGTTTAAAGTAGGTGTCCATTACAACCTGTATGCACAAACAAGACACATCATCTGCAGGTAGTACATAGGTAGGCTTGAGAGGTAACGTTGTAGCACAACAAGAACCTGAACTGGAGTATGGCCATCTGTGGAATGAACAACTACTATCACTATACAGGGTTACAGTGGGCATGCTCATACACTTAGCAGCACAGGGCCATTTGGGATGCACTATGGCTACAACTACACAAGGTTATACTGGACATGCTCATACACTTAGTAACAAAGGGCTTGTTGGATGCACTGACTCAAATTACACAGGTTTGTTGGATGCACTGACTCAAATTACACAAGGTGGCAGTGAGTACCTCATACACTTAGTAGCACAGGGTTGTTTGAGATGCACTCCGATTCTAACCACAGAAGGCCACAGTGTGCATGCTCATACACTTACATGTACAGAACACATTGTAATGGACTCCTATTGTAAACACACAGGTTTACAGCTATGTACATCTTACCCATCAGTATATATGCACATCATACTGGTTTACTACCTGATACCTGTATGTGGCCTGTAAATGATATATCTGTGTCTGTGCTGAGTGATACACATGCATACATGTACATGAAGTACTGACATATATATGTTAAGTATACACATTCATGCATGTGTGGACATGACAGACAGTAGGTTACCTGGGACACACAGGTGGATGCTACCTACAGCATGTGTCACACATCTTGCTGCCCTGAAAGGCATACATCGATAGCAGGTTGTGTACAGTGGCATTATACGTGGAACAGTGGCATGTGCAAGCATAATGTGTGAGCCACATTATGTAATGGTACTGAGGTGCAGGTGTCAATTGACCTCTCCTGGCTGTGTTAGTAGTTGTCATTATTAGCAGGACTGCTTCCCTAAGTATATCTCACATTGGTCATATACACAATTTCTGCTGCTGTCCGTCACCTTCCATGAGGCATTTGCTACTAAGCACATTACTGCCACTCGCAGTGATGTCATGGTACGAGTGGCAACTGCTAGACCAAAACAATGAGCCAATGTCCTGCTCTTATTATGAGGTTGTCCAGTGTCTGTCATTCCGGGTTGTCATGACTGAATGACAAGCCATCAACACAGAGCACATGCATCCATGTTTCATGTGTGTGTGGATAATACCTAGGTCGCATTTACCCATATAGCCACATTCCAAGGCAAATGTCCTACACCCAGAAGTAACACCCTGACACCTACAAGACAATTGCATTGGATGCTTATGCTAACCAGTGCTAGATGTGTGGCTTTAGTAATCCATTTGCTCAATGTAGAACCTACAATGGGGAATACTGACATCTGTGCAGTGAGGAACACCTGGCTGAAGGCTCTGTAGTGCTCAATTGCACTACCTCCATATAACTCAGATCCAGACATGTGGGCCATAACATTGGTATGGACCATTCCAGGTGGTGTTGTCCACATATTCATAAAGGCTACTCACATGTAAAGACCACTACTCTGACATAACTCATCACAGATGAGTCAGGTATAGGTGACAGTGACGAATGCTGCATTCTAGGTAATATCCTCATATACATCCACCACCTTGTCCCCAGACTACCAACACACATCCATATTTGGTATGACATAGTATGGCAGACCACCAGATAACCCTCGATTGGTGGACTGTACCTAGGCCTACATCAACTGTGCAAAGTACCCATGTACAGACACAGCTGCATAATGTGTTATGCAATTCAATAATACCACTGTTTGTAAACAGCTCAGTTGTACACATACCAGGGTCCCTCAGATGTTGCCAGCATTAACACGGTCAACTGTTGCTGTACACCAGTAAACAACACCCTCATGGTTGGATATGACCTAAGTGCACCTGCCCTGGATATGTGTATCCCACACTCATACAACATAATGACATTAGCATAGCGTTTGTTATCCTTTCTACATACAGGTGGCTACAGTCATTACACACATGCACATGGCAGATAGCATGCTAACAGTACATAAGGTTTGATATCTATGTTAACAGAGGTAATATTCCCTCTCTACTGGTCACCCATGACACCTATCATATTATACAACACTCCATGTGGCATGTATGTCATTAGACATGTCCACCTAATGCAATGCCTACAAACATACCCAAATAACAGGATCATAGGACCTAGACAAGGCCTCTATTGACAGACTCAGGGAAATCCAGCTCTGCTCTGTATGTTCCTGAGTAGTCAGAGGTGATATGTTCATGACATATACAGCCATGTGTGGCCACAGCTCCTACATATACCCCATGTCAACAATTGCAAGCCATGCATGCTGTGTGCTGTCTGGACATTAGCCTTAGTACTACATTAGCCAGTACGTGCTGGGGTGAGATGTTTACAAGCCACAGACCTCGCACATGCGTGAATGAGTGTACTGTCTAGCTCTAACAGAGCACATTGCTGGCACTCTTCCAGTAAATATGAGGTGTGTGTGGCAAATATGATGTGCTCACTGTTGACCATTACAGTGCCCTGTCTTTACCATGGCACTGTCAAGTAACACTTTGTAGGAGCATGACATGGAATAATGCTGTGTGTGTCTCGCTGATATGTGCTGTTGTCATATATGTACACTTGGCTACTCGGTGAAGTTGGTAGTGTACTACCAGTACATGAATACAACATCCATCATGGTGTAATACTTGGCTATGTGGGGAAGGTATGGAATGTATCATCCTGACCTGCTAGTGCACTTACTGATGTAGACTGCATATGTGTACACGTATTGATGTTTGTGTAGATTCCATGTGTGTGCAGTGTCTGATGTCTGAAGGTGACTGCTGTCTTAGCACATCATGCTGTTGCAATACAGCCTCGACATTGCCAATTGTATATGGTGATATGCTCTAAGTACAGTAAGCCATACATAATGTATGGACAGATGTTTGGACATGACTATTACGTGGTGGGGCTTCTTTGCAGATAAATGATTACTGAGGACAGCTCACTTGTGTGTTACAACCACTCCTACAATAACCTGTGTAACTGCTAAAGTCAGGTTTTGTTAATTGAAGTGGAAGACAGACAATGTAGAATGCAGTAAGGGTGACACTGAAGGCAAACCTCATGACACCTGTAACAGTAATACCTCCCCTGTGCATATATTGTGCATATATCATCACAGTTGGCAAAGGAAAGAGTCAGTAAGCTTTGTAGTGAATGCGTTAGTTCTGTACTTCTGTAATACCTATCATGAGATAGGCAGGTGTTTGATTCACAGTACTGGCATGTGTGTGTGTGTGTGTGTGTGTGTGTGTGTGTGTGTGTGTGTGTGTGTGTGTGTGTGTGTGTGTGTGTGTGTGTGTGTGTGTGTGGGTGCGTTCATATATGTCACATATGGTTGGCAATACATCCCACATGTTTTCACTCTAGTGAACACTGTTGCTGACACCAGTACAGAGTGAAGTGTAGAAAGAAAGGCATAGGCAGGTGTTTGAACCTCACACATGTAAAGTGTCTGTATGTGTGTGACGTAGGTGTATATCTTTGTGAATGCCACAGTGTGTGTGTGTGTGTGTGTGTGTGTGTGTGTGTGTGTGTGTGTGTGTGTGTGTGTGTGTGTGTGTGTGTGTGTGTGGTTGTCTGTGTATGGCTGTCCGGTCACTGGAGTGAGGCTGTATTTTACCATAGTGAAATGTTGATGCTCCCTCCCCCATCGACTCAATGCCATCTAGCATCCCTGTTGATATCATCAATCGTAGACAGGCATTCTAACCGCCTGTTAACATGTACACCCTGAGGTGTGACCTGTTGTTATATAGCCTACTGATGGATCCCCCTCCCTCAACATACACTCACTGCACTGTGGTATCCCTGTCGATGTCCTCGATCTTAGGCTATTCCAACTACCTGTAAATGTGTAATCTCTGTGGCACGTCTTGTAATTGTTTAGTACTATAATGATGACATGCACATAGGCAGGGGTTCTCATCCGAACACTGACAACTGTGTGTGTGTCAGAGTATGTGTTACTGTGTCTGTGAATCCCTGAGCGTGTGGGTGTGTCTGTGTTTGCATGCTGTCATGGCAGTGGGTATTACTGCTTCCCACTGAGAAGCCACTATTTCCTCTTGCCTTTACCATTGTCATCTGCCATACCACTCTTTTACCTCCTCCCCACTCCAGGTAACTATATCTGTGATGTCACCCACTATGGATGTGATGGCTCTGAACACAGTAGCTTACTACACAGCTATCATGCTCTTGGATCATTAGAACAGTAAACATAATTGAAACATGGGAGAATATAACTGTGATGTGGAAGCTACAAAGTGCATGCAAGTATTGTCATACTGACATATTGGACACTAACCGCAAACACCGACATCCCCCCTGCACATGCAACTACACCTGAAAGAGGAAGGCAGAATGTCAAGATCAACATGCTGTTAGTGTTGTTACACATGATACATACTGTCAAACATACAAAATGCAAACTGTAATATATGGTATGTCTGCTGCCTGTCAACACTACTCAACAATATTAATCTACAATTGTCTACCTAGTATATTCACCCTGTGCATCAGACCATATGAGCATGTTCCTGCACCGATGGTGTGGATGACAGGGATGTGGTACAGGCATCATCATATGCACAGGGTGATAATGTTTGCCAGAGGCCTAGGCTGCATCATTGGATGACATCATGTGTGTGTTAGGGTCTGTGATATCAATGGGCATGTGTGGATGTTATGTGTGTGTGTGTGTGTGTGTGTGTGTGTGTGTGTGTGTGTGTGTGTGTGTGTGTGTGTGTGTGTGTGTGTTGAGGTGCCATACATTTGTTTCCAGTGTGTGTGTGTATGCAAGCACACAGGTCAGGCATGTGGCTGACCTACACAGGGGTATTATTGACAGCTGCAGACTGTACAAGGTAGGTTTCACAATTCACGATATCTGGCCACGGCCATGTGACCTGCGCCTGCCAGGGGTTGCACGGGCACTACCAGGCAGAGGTCCAGATTGGGTACTGTCTGATGACACATGTCCACTGGAATCGTGTCCTTGTTGGGACCGTCCAGGACCACGTGCATGTGGCCTGCTGTGTCCTGGTGTGGACTGCACAGCACCAGCTGCACTGCTGCTGCTACCGCCACTATGGGAGCGGGCATGTGCAGTAGCATGTTCACATAGACCTTCAACAGGTGATGTAGCTGACCTACGTCCACGTTCCCGATGCCTCACTCCCACCAGATGTTCCAGCACAGACATTCCACGCTCCAGGATTGACATGTCACTGTCAAGGTCTCCCACCATGTCACCCAATCATCTATCCAAAACATCTGCAAGATGATGGTGAGCATTTGCAAGTGCCTGGATGTTGTCAGTTAATGAATGGACAGCAGCCCTCTGAAGCCTCAGACCTTCTCTGTTGTGCTGTTCAGCACGTGCCTGTGCCTCCATTACAGCCCAAAACATGTGTCTGGTGACTCCAGCTGATGTGCTTTGTCTCACAGGGGCATGTTGGCCAGTGGTCCTCCTACAATCAGCGCTGGGCACATGCCTGTGTAGGACATCACCAGTCAGTTGACTGGGATCATGGTGTGCAGGCACATCTTCCATAGTCTCCACACTTCCCTGTTCCATGCTACCACCCACCAACTGTCCTTCCTCTATGGATAGTGGTGACGGGGTATGTGTAGGCAGGGGTACTGTGTGTGAGGATGAGGGGGAAGCAGGTGGAATGGCAACCAATGACACAGATTCAGCCCCTGACAACCCTACCTGTGCCTCAATCATACTATCATCATCACTGCTGGAGTCTGTAGGGACACTAACATCTGGTGTACCGCAGGAGGGCAATGCATCTATATCAACACTTGTGAGGGGAAGACAAGAACTGTACATTACAAGTTATACCAGACACACACACACACACAGACAGAGACACACACACAGACAGACACACACACACACACACACACACACACACACACAGACACACACACACAGACACACACACAGACAGAGAGACACACAGACACACACACAGACAGACAGAGACACACACACACACAGACAGAGACACACAGACACACACACACACAGACACACACACACACACACAGACAGAGACACACACACACAGACAGACACACACACACAGACACACAGACACACAGATAGACAGACACAGGCACACACAGACAGACACACACAGACAAACACAGACACACACAGACACACACACTACATGCAGGTGATATGGCAGATGGCATTCAGCTTAGACAATTATAGTTTCAGCTTAGACAATTATAGTGGTAATCATACATCCCTGAGTTGCACATAACAGTATGCATGTGTTATAGCAGATGGCATGCACCTTACACAATTGTAGTGGTGGTTAGCATACATACCTGTATTGCACCATTTGTGTTAGTAGCCTATGCCCCATACCTGCAACACAATGCATGCACTTTGCACCATTGCACCACACTGCCATGGTGTGTGCAACATACACCACATGTTAACAGACCATCGCTGACCTTTGTACATCTGCCACTGATGCTTTGTGTTGGCCACCGCCACTATGTGTGAGGACATGAGCAGTAGGGTATATCAACTGCATACTATGTTTTCCTGAGCCCTAGCTTGCATATCTCCCCCAAAGCAGTGCATGTCTGTTCAACATTATTCTGCCTACCTCTAAGTTGAGATTATACATTGTGCATGTGGCTGTACACGCATGATTGACATGGCTGTCCCTCCTTTGCAATTGTGCCACAGACCAGCACAGGTTTACCGTACACTGACCTGCTGTGTGGCATATGACCTTGCCAATCACATGTAGTATGACATGTCTTCTGCTGACGTGTTAATTTACATGCATCCATGTGTAACACAATGGTGTCCTTTCCATCAATCTACAGTACGGTAATGGTGTCTCAATGCAGGGACATGTTATACTAACATGGGCCTTCAGCTGATGCAATGTTGTCTATCCGCCCTACAAATATGCAGTGACATACTGCACATTGAGCTGATGTGCATAGCCATTGCAGGGCATCATGTGGCTTCACAATTGCCATACAGTGTGAGCTTCTGACACAGTTCATAGCCAGGACTATGTTCACATACAATACATATCTAATGTGGAATGTGACCCACATCACTGTGGTGTATACATACTAAACCTAATATGGAATGTGTGACACAGTTCACATAAGGGTGTACGGATGACACCCCTGCTCATCTGCAACCATATTACTGATGCCTGGCAACTATGCCCACACATGGCTAACTTAGCAGGGTGGGTTTAGGTTCTCCAAGACCCTATCTGGATGAATGGGTGCTATTTCTGTAGGTGCAGCACTTTCCATGCCATAGTGTTGTGCAGCATGGCGGGTCTTATCAGTGCCATTACGATTAATGACACAACTATAGAATGCTCTGTGCTTGGCCTTATAATATGTGGCTGATTAGTTTCACAGTAGCTTTGTGTGGTTTTATATGGTGTATCTGCATCTTACTGAGGCTGACCATGGATCACCTACACTCATGTGTGTTCACTCTTACAACAGTTACTACCTTCTGTGATACAGTTTAAAGCATGGTACCACCAGTTTGCCTTCTTGTTTGTGTTGGGTTGAATCCTGGTTCTGTTTCAATGGCACAATCACTGCACATATGTGACTGCCTAAGGTTCATTTGTGCAGGATTTTATATTTGCACATGCATTGTCCATCTGTATGGGTGCCATGACAGTCACCACTCTGCTCTTAGGAAACATAACATTGGCATTGGAGACTGACTATGTGTAGCATACTGTCAGCCCTGTTTGTGTGACTACTGTGATCCAGGTCATTGGGGTCGATGGACTCCAACATGCATTGAGCGCAGGTGTTGGTACATGGGGAGTCTTCCCAGTTCATAATGGAATAGTTGAGAGTAGAAATACCTCACTAAAAGAATCATAGGCCTAAAGCAGATGCCCTACACTGACCGCCTTAAAAACTCCAGCTATACTCTGTTGCATATCGTCTACTCAGAGGCGATCTCCGCTTAACATACAAGGCCATGTCAAACCCAGAGCTGTTGGACATGCTACACTTAAAGAAATCCCAATCCTTCAGAGCCACATGCTCCAGGGATCTAAACCTTGTCATCACAATAAACAAAACATGCTGGAGGCATAGGTTCCTGACCCAGAGACTCCCCAGACTCTGGAATAGATTGCCCATACATGTCAAGCAGAGTGCCTCTTTGGCCCTCTTCAAAAGGAACATTGACGATTGGATGGGAGAAAGGAAATTCACCCCAGAGATCACATCAGTCGCCCTGCTAGACAGGGGTCCAGGGAAGTAAATAATGTGGGAAGAAATAGCCAGGGAATTGTTATGGCTAGGCTTGTATAGGCCCTAGGGCTGATAGCCTAGTACCAACCTATGAACCTATGAACCTATTATGGTTCTGTCTCAGACCTAATCTTCCCCATTACAGCACATTATGACAGTTGGGAAATCCGTGGCCTGGTGGGTGATCTGTCGCAAGGTGCAATTTGAATTCCACTTTGGCACAAAGTTAGTTGCTAAGCATAATGCATCTGAAGTTATGCAAGAGCAACTAGCATGGGGGTGTACATATCCTTCAGGAATATGGACACACCTGCGGCCAGTGTGTTCCAATAAAGGATAATGGGCAAGAGGTGAGGTATGTGTATAACATGGTCATGCAGATGTGCTTTCTGGAATGTTGAAACATGTCTCAGCCACTGCACAGATATGTTCTCCATGTTAGGGATTGACATAGGTGTGTCCATATAGTGTTTCTGACATATATCATTGTGTAGTGAGACCTGCAGTTTATTGCTTGGCTGTCCCTGTAACAGCAGTGGACCTTCACTTGAACTGTGCATGATGAAGGCACTATAGGGGAAGCATGAACCCTAAACAGTATCCAGATTCCCAGGGGAGACAGGTGCAGGCCCTGTCTGGCAAAGCATCATGGTCTGTCAACCATGTTATCCCAGGCAGACAGACACTGGATACCCTTTGACTTGTACCACTACACTAGACAATTGTGGGATACAGTCCTTTTGTCCCTGTACTGCAGTATCATTTGGGCCAATGGCAGAATGCTACCCAGGCCTTGGGACATACCCGCATGGGCTACTAGACCTGACAATTCCTACATGTGTTTCCAAGCAGTCCAGGCTACTGCATTACAGGTCCTGCACAACAACATGGAATATGCCAGAGCCATGTGTATAGTTCAAAAGGTGGTCTGAGTGTATGGGTATGTGGCTAATCATGGCAGTCAGGCAGCTGACAGTATGTATGCCCTCATATAGGTTGGTGTGTAACATAGTGCTAGAGTTTGCATTCACAAATGAGTACTGTTGGGCATGTTTCCAGCCACATGTTCTGAGGTGTGGCACAATTATGCAAACTATGTCATACAGTTTGTGTATTTCAGTGTCTGTCTCTTCCAGCTTGGGGGGTCACTTATTTGGCCAGATACTTAGAAGCATTTGTGAATGTGTGTGATTTGTGGTAGTGTGTGTCGGTGTCCTTACCGTGTTCTGGTAAGGGTATGTGCTGGTTGTGTTGATGAGATGCATGTGTTAACCTACACCTCATGACAGTCCAGTCCAGTCATAGCTGTAGTCTGAGCTTCCTTCCAGCTTACCCCTGTAGCTGCATCCCAAACAATGTGTGGGGCATGGTGTTAGGTGGGTTTTGCAGTGTACATGGCATAGAGATTACATTCCCCCAGGATGGCCACATACACATTAGTAAACACCAGTAGCTGACTAGTGGACATGCCTGTATGAGCATTCACTACTACAAGTACCAAGTACTGTATTTAGTTTACGTATTGCTTATGAAGATGTTTTAGACAGTGATGCTCACGTGTAAATATTTGTGTTATGGACGTGATAACACTGGCTATTACGGAAACATTGTAGCTACCTTTAGCAGAAATCCTCCTCTGAGGAGCACATCACATCCTGTTATTTGATTACAGATGATGCAAGTGTCTACAGGTCTGTTTCCTCCTCTGGATATATACTCACATACCCACCAGGACCATGAGCTCTGTTGGGCACAGACACCCACTCTCCAAACAGAGTTATGTATCAATAGACTCTGATGCCACTATCAACATGATCAGGATATAATCAGATAGTGTATGCCATCACCTATGAAGTGGCTATTACACATGGGCAGCTGTCTCCTACATCTTAGACTCCTACTGCAGATGTTACACTGGAGTTAAAGATAATATGCAACATGTTTCATTACCAGTGCTGTGCACTACCTTACATTTAGTATGTGCAAGTGGCTGTTAGGTTGGCAATGAGAGGTTGTGCTACACAAACCTGGTAGTTCAACCAGTGTATCTCTAATCTCAGTATCTACTCTATGTAGGTGTGCACATAGCCATTTGGCCCAGCCCTGTAACAAGGGTCACTACACATTTGCATAACATGTGCACATGTACAGCTGTTATTGCTTGCAAACGATACTAGAGAGGTTCAGCCCTGTAACAAGGGTCACTACACATTTGCATAACATGTACACATGCATGCTGTTATTGCTTGCAAATGATACTAGAGAGGTCCAGCCCTTTAACAAGGGTCACTACACATTTGCATAACATGTACACATGCACAGCTGTTATTGCTTGCAAACAATACTAGAGAGGTCCATCCTTGTAACAAGGGTCACTACACATTTGCATAACATGTACACATGCACAGCTGTTATTGATTGCAAACAATACTAGAGAGGTGGATATTACATGTGTTATGTGCATGGATAGTTAGCTGGCTCTTCCAATTATCTTTGCTATCATGCTGCTAAACTGTTAGATGAACACAAATGAGATGTATCCTGTTATTGTGTATTGTAATTGCCAATAGACATAACTACTGTTTGCATAACATAACCGAACTGCTATGTAGAATAGAATACAGATCTGCCTAATATACTGTACATTACACAGTTATTGGCACAATATCCCACAATGCATACCATATTTGCACGGTAAGCCAACCTTTAACATCTTACTTATACACCCATACATATGTCGACTGTTACAATATATCAACATATACTACCCACTGTTATAGCACATACTTGTTGGACCAATCCTGACACTGACAGTGGCTGGAAGCGAATTGGTCGGTTCAAAGCCCATATCATCCCTTGTGGTGTATGTAGAGTTTGCCTTGTGACCTACAGAAGTACACATATAGAATACTACAAGCATTACTACTGCTCCACAATACATCACTACAAGATAGCTATTTCCACTATATGCATTGATTACACTGTAATTCTTACAGAACAGGTACTACATACACAGACATACTACATGTTATACATACCTTTTTAGTATTTGGAGGTGTTATGGACTAGTATAATACTCGTTTTCAGTTCGTCTTTCAGTGTTTTTTACTGTCCTACAGGTAGGTACGTACAGATGGTTTGAATGTGTGACAAGACAACATTCTATAGTTACAGATCAGTAACATGTGCTATCCCGATAACCAATTGGTGTTCCTAAGTAGCTAATTACATGCATATCAGCTATGCTGCTACTGCCTTAGCCAATACCATGGCTACAATGGAGTATAATTGAGTACTCCACTTGGACATTCTCCCTTTGCCTTATTTGTGAGGAAAACAGTGTGGAAGTGTTGTTTGGAATATATTGCAACAGCTGTATGGAGACGAACAGTAATATATTGTGTGTAATGCCTAGAGGATTTGGTCTAAATTTGAGTACTGCTGTTATATTTCTGAACATTGCTACTTGTGCAAGGTTTGTCTGTACCTAATACTTCTGCATATGTTTCAGTCTGGCCAGGTTGTTTGACCAGCTCAAGGCTGCATAGCTATGCATATAATGTTAGGGGGTTTACAGTGTGCTTACCTGACATATTTAGTTTGGTGTTACTGTGTATCATACTGTGCTGATAATCAGTACTCGGTAACACTTAGGTTCATAGGTTCATAGGTTTATACTAGGCTATCTGCCTTAAGGCATTTATAAGCCTAGCCCAAATTTTTGTGGCTTACGCCACCCCTTTTATGAAAAAATACTGTGCCCATTAGTTTGTTGTGCCTCTCTCCAGCAGTGACACAGAGATGATTCTCGGGATAAACCTACGATCTCCCATCCACAGGTCAAGATTTCTCTTGAACAGAGCCAGCGAGGTGCTCTGCCTCACATGGTCCGGGATTTTATTCCACAGCATAGGGAGTCTCTGAGTGATAAATCTATCCCTCCAGCACGTCCTATTTATATCCGTGCTAAGGTTTAAGTCACTTGCTCTAGTGGTTTTGGTGGATTTGGATTTTTTGAGGTGGAGCATGTCCATTAATTCCGGTTTGGACATGGCCTTGTATGTCAGGCACATGTCACCTCTGAGCAGACGGTATGCAACTGAATAGAGCTGGAGTTTCTTCAATCTGGCAGCATATGACAGATTTTGGAGTCCTTTTATCCTTTTGGTGAGGAACTTTTGGGGTCTCTCCAATTGCTGCAGATGTCGGGTGAGATACATCCCGAATGGGGCATTGTACTCGATCATTGGTCTGATAAGTGAAGAGTACAGGGGAACAATGACCTCACTAGATCTGGATGTGAATCCCTTCATGATCAGGTGGGCAATGTAGAAGGTCTTTCTAACCACTTTAGCAATGTGAGTGTCAAAAAGGCCACTGTCAACCTGGGTCCCCAGGTCCCTGATAACCTCTTCTGTGCTTAGTGGATTGCCACCTATATGGTAGCTTGGGGTTATCTTGTTTTTCCGAAGGGTATGACTATACATTTTGGCGTTTAACTTCAGGCCATGGCTCTGGCACCAGCTATCTGTTTTCATGAGTCCCTTCTGAAGGATATCCGTGTCGATGCACTTTCCACTATGGCAGTTTGCAGTCGTCTGCAAACTTTGTCAGCCAAAGTCCTCCCATGTTGGCCTGTACTTCTGAAGTAGATGCCGAACAATAGGGGCCAAGGGCCGAGCCTGTGGGACACCACTTGTGACCAGCTTAGAGTCTGACATAGCCAGCAACTCTAACCCTGTGGGTTCTGTCCTTAAGCCAGTTTGCAACCCATCTTGTGACATATGGGTTTACATTTAAGCTGGTAAGTTTTTCTACAATACCCAGTGGGGTATTGTGTGAAAACAAGGCCTTTAAGGTCAAGGTAGGCTGTATGGACTGCCTTTCCTCATCAATGGCCTTGGTGACTGTTTCAAGAAGTCGACCAAGTTCAAAAGGCATGATCTGCCCTTGACGAAGCCAAACTGGGTCGGGTCCAATGTCTGCAAGTCCCCTATATCTTTGTTTATGAGCTCCATTATGATCCTCTCCATAGCTTTGCAGACTAGACTTGCTAAGCTTATGGGGCGGTAATTACCAGGGTCCGTAGAGGCACCGCCTTTGTGGAGTGGGACCACAGTTGCCGTACGCCACTCCTTGGGCACGTATCCTGTGGTAAGGCTGAGATTAAACAGCTGCCTTATGTGCGGGTTTAATTCCTCATTTAGCTCGTGTAGCACATAGCCGGGGACACCATCCGTCCCATTGATGCTGTGTTTTAGCTTTAGAGAGCAGCTTTCACCTGCATTTGAGATGTCTGGGAGGCTACACTCTGCTGGGATAGTTATCTCTCCTTTAGGGGTCGGGTGATGTTTGCTCTGAACCTGTCTGCCTGTACGTTGGCAATGTCTGTGGGTTCAGTGATTTTGTATCATTTTGGACTAATTCTGAGCATATCTGGGAGTTTCCACCCAGGTTCCTAACATAGCTGAAAAAGGCCTTATGATTGTCCTTTAAATCCATGGCACTTTTTCTCTCAAATTTGGCCTTAGTTGATTTTATGAGTGCTCGTATTTTTTTACTAATAATGATCAGGGGTGACTTCCCTTTTTATGGATTTTGTTCTATCATGTAATAGCTTTCTCCTCTTATTGTAAAGTTTGTTAATGGCTGGGGTCCACCAGACTGGACGTTTGCCCTTTGTGGAAAGAGTCTTGGTTTTATTTGGGATTGCCTGATCCATGCAGTCCTGGAGGTGTTCATAGAAGGCATTTGTAAGGGCTTCCGCAGCTTGGGTTGTGGTTTCCACTGGCTCAGGGGCCTTGAAGGATACTACACCAGTCTTGAGTAGTGTGAAGTTTGCTTTAGAGAAGTTCTTCACTGTGGTCTTTTTTTTGGGGGGTGGGGGCGGAATGTGGATTTCCAGTGAGATTAGTTTATGATCAGATCTCACCAATGAGGGATATACTTCCAGTGTGGAGCATTTTGTCCCCATGTTTGTGATAATGAGATCTAGTATATTTTCTCGTCTCATGGGAACAGTGACTAGCTGTTCCATGGCATTTGAATTTATGAACTCCAGGAACCATTGGGCTAGAAAGTTAGGGCTTGAGTAATGTTCCCAGTCTATATTCGGGTAGTTGAAGTCACCCAATATGATGGTGTTTGGAGATACATTTATACCCTCTAGTGTCTTCAGGAAGGCTGTGTGGGGTTCCTGATTTTGAGAAGGTGGCCTGTAGCATGCTACAATATGTAGAGCAGTTTTGCCTATGGTTAGTTGCACCTGGATGGTTTCCGAAGCTTCGTGCATTGCCACCAACCTGGAGGTGTGGGTATCCTTTATGAATATGGATACACCCCCTCCTTTTGTGGTGTGGTCCGGGTTTTGGGGCCGGAACGCATGATATGAGGTAAAACCTAATAGTGCTGGGGTGCTCTCAGGAGCCTTGAACCAGGTTTCAGTTACAGCACAGACATTGATGTTCTCCATACTGGGAAGGGCCTCGAGTGCGTGCATTTTGAGATTTAGACTTCTGGCATTGAGCAGCATTACCCTCAGTTTCTTCTCATTTTTGTTTTCTAGGGTGGTAGGTTTAGAATTTGAGCCTTGCCTAAAAAAGGCACTATGGGAGTGGCAAGAGCCTTAGCCAATATCCGGAATCCCAGGGGTGACAGGTGCAAGCCGTCCCTTGAAACAAGCGTGGCTTGTCAAGCATGTCATCCCAGGCAGACAGACACTGGATCCCCTTTGAATGACACCAGACATTAAGCCAATTGTTAAAGCTGATTATCTTGTCTCTATATTGTGTCATTATTCTTGGTGAAGGAAGGATACTGCTCAGGGTCAGGGTCATACCTGCCTGGGCTACATAATCAGAGAGCTCCTCTATGTCTCTTTTCATGTAGTCCAGGGAGGTACGTCTCGGGTCATTCACACCAGCATGGACAATGACTGTGTCATATTTGTACTTGCTGTGGAGTGACCAGAGTGCTTGTGTTATGTGGCGGATTCTATCACCCGATAGGCAGCTTACTGTGACCCTCTCCTTGTTCAGCCTTGGGAGTGGGACGTCAGTGTGTCTGACTATGGAGTCACCTATGACAAGTATGTTTGGTGTTGTATTTGGCCTTAAGGGCTGTGACTGCTTTGCACACTGCTTTTGTGGTTTATGTGTTGCTTGTGGGGTGTCTTGAGGTAGCAGTTGTTTGGGTGTCTGCTTTGGAGGCCTCTGCTGTTTAGGTAAATTTTTATTCAGAGCCTCCGAGTATGTCTTTGTGTGTTTATGTGTTTGATTCAGTGGTGTGGTAGCATTATGTGAGGCTGGTTTTGTGGTGTGTGTAGTTGCCTTCTCCTCCTGTCTGGTCTTGCCAGTCCTGAGTTGAGAGAGCTCAGCCTCCAGTTTGGCTAAATAGCTGCATCTCTCAAGTATTTGTGTTATGTGGGAGGAGGAGAGGGTTTTCTGTGTACATGAGGCAGTTATAACATTGCCTCAAGATTCCCAGATTCACCAGCTGGACCGAGAGGAGATTGACAACTGACCTTTGGACATACTAGAATAATATTGGGAATTCCTTAATAATTGAAAACAAGGGCCAGTGGGGATTGAGGGTGTAGTGCTTTTAATTTTTAGTGCTGACTTATATAATTGCTTTAGTGAGCAAGTGCCAGGTAACTTGAGTGCAATGTGTTACAAGTAACTAAATGCAAAAATGACAAACAGTAACTTTCTTTCAAGTGAAACAAGGAACTAGTACAGTAAGCAATGCAGATATCACTAGTGATCCACAGAAGCACTGAGAAGCCGCGTATTAGGTGGAATTAGCTTCCAGGGAAATAACAAGCAAACAAACAACAAGCATATAAACAAAGCTAGATTCAGCAGGCCTGGATCTAGTCTATGCTAGAGCAAACAAGGTGTACCAATTTCAGTAAGATACAGTTCAAATATTCAGGCACTATAAACCCTCAACCAGAAATTCCCAGCTCAGAAGGGCAGAGTCCAGGCTCTTCTCCCACAAGAGTGCAGACCACGAACCTTCTTAATGTAAAATAACTGGCCTGAAGCCCAAGTGCCTAAACCAGAACTAATACCCTTGGACACTGGGCTCTCAATCAGCAGTTCCCAACTTAGAAGGAAGAAAGCTACCTGTCCTGCCACCACAGTGCTTGCCACAAACCTTCCTAGTGTAAAACAACTGGTCCGAAGCCCAAGTGCTTAATCCAAAAGACTTAGAATGATAGCTACACTTTAATCAAGTTACAACCAAGCAGTAATAAATACAATTGAATACTTTAGAGAATGTCTGGATTAGTGCTCAAGTTACACAAACAAAGCTAGATCCAGCAGGCCCAAATCCAGTCTATGCCACAACAAACAAGGCACCAACCCGGTAAGAAGCAGTTCAGATATGCATGCACTATAAGCCTTTAACCAGAAATTCCCAGCTCAGAAGGGCAGAGTCCAGCCTCTCCTCCCACAAGAGTGCAGACCATGAACCCTCTTAATGTAAAATAACTGGCCTGAAAGCCCAAGTGCTTAAACCAAAATTAATACACTTTTAGAATAACAGACACTGAGCCCTCAATCAGCAGTTCCCAACCTAGATTTCAACCCTCTGAAATAGGATTAGTTCATACAAATCCTGTTAGATCAGCAGCTGTTCAATTGTATAACAGCAACTATTTCACATAGGGCCATGTTACTGTGTCTGTGTCCAGGTATGTCAAGATTTCAGCAGATGTCATACAGTAGTTGAATAATTGGTTATGGTATGACAGTATGTATTGATGTAATTATTTTGGTTGTGGGGTAGATGTTGTTGGGTGTACATAGCACATGCAGGTGTGTAGGAACCCCTTTTATACAACATCTATATGTGTGTGGGTGTTCTTTCCCTATGTGAACACCTATCCCTTAGTGGACTAATACTATGGTAATTGCAGGCTGATTCATTAAGGCACTGTTAAATGCTTCCTCTATAGCATGCAGGTACTGTCAGTCCTTGAATCCTTTTGGCAATACATCGGAATGTAATAATGTTTTGCAAAATGAAAGCTGTCTGCATATTTCTGTTATGGATATTTGCAGTCACTGCAGTTGTGTTGGTGACTGTGTCCAGAGAACATATTTGTAATAGTGTATTGGCATATACTCTTCATATGTTATGTTCATATTGTTTGGGGGGGGGGGGTAGAATGTGCGATTGCTATGGTCCATGTTATACTCAGATATGAACACTTCGGATGCTGTCTACAGACATGTACGTATGTGTATATAAATATATATATATATATATATATATATATATATATATATGTATGTATATATATATATATATATATATATATATATATATATATATATATATATATATATATATATATATATATATATATATATATATATATATATATATATATGTATGTATATTTTGCATTGCCCATCATTTCTCCCCCACCCCAATCTTCACATGCACAACAACCACCCCTTGTATGGTGAATTAGGTTAATATTAATTGATATAATACCGGAGCTGCATGTGTTTTCTGTACACTCCAATTCCTTTGGAGTGCTTCTGTGTCACAAAGTGTGTTCATATGTGCTTATATATATGGATACTGATGTAACTGTATAATTTAAATATATATATATATATATATATATATATATATATATATATATATACGTGCAGACATCACTGACGTATATATATATATATATATATATATATATATATATATATATATATATATATATATATATATATATATATAGTTTGTAACAGTAATACATCTGTAGACTGGAGTGTGTTGGTTCACAAACTACAGTACATTACAATGTACTGTACATATGTACACAAAGTGACTGTCCCATTTGTGATCATTACAGTGAAATGCATATGGTATAAGGTGTAGTCTCAAGACTGTGAAACATATATACACCTCAGATAGCTTAGTGGTAAGTCCCATGACTATAGTGTGCAGGGTCCAGGGTTCAACACCTGCGATGCTTTGCAAATGTTTTTTACTCTAAAATAAGGCTCATTTAAGCAGTTGTAAGCATGTTTAAAAGTGTTTGTGTGACATTTTAGCAGCGATTAAACACAGTTAAACAAACTTTGTAACTTATAACCTGTGCGCGCAAACATGGCCACATCCGCTAACTACTCAGAATATATACATGTCTGTGAAGTAACATCTTACTATGTGCTGACATAACATTATATTCTCTGTTGACTGTACTGTCCAGCACACATGGGTTTATATGGATGTTTCGAATGTTTATTATACAGACGATTACTACTTATATATGCAAGCTGTGGTTAAGTTATACTTTTGAACATGATAAATATTCCTGCTTTTATCAGGATTGGAACTTTGAATGTACAGATACTATGCAGATGCTGTAACCATTACACTGTTGACATTAATGTTGCTTCCGCCTATTTCCTATTTAGATGATTTCTATGTGTAAGCTAGGCTAAGCAAAGAGCAGAGGCCCCCAAACTCACTGAGCTTCACATACTCTTGAAATAACAACCTATGACAAATGTACTGTGAGACAATACATTACATTCCTAACTACATTAGGCATAGCCCCTTGCTGACACACTTCAAGGGAAACCTTGTTGTGTGAACGGGTAACAGAATATACACCCCTCTGATCATGTATTCCCATTACCATACAGCCAGAGGGTGGGAGAGCCTGTCCAGTTTGATAGCTGCGAGACCTGTTGGGGGAATTAAATGGTGTTGAATTGTCACATTAACATGCCCTCTTTAGATCACTAAGTGCCCCTATCACCCTCCACAACCCCAGTCGTCAACAGCTTCCAGCAACTCTGCCTAGAATTGCTTCATTGGCTATGTTTGACAGAGGCTCAGTTACTTTATCAATGGTGCGGGGAAAGCTAACACACTGTAGCTATGCTTCTAATTGCCCTTGGGCAGATAGGTAGTAGGCTATCTGTGAACCTCTAAAGTGCAGGCCATCACAGCCATAATATGTGAATAAACAGACCTTCAGATCACAATATACAGTGAGAAATCACCATGTAGTCAGGAAACAGTTAAGTACAACAAGAACATACAGAACACTGATACTTAGTCACTATAAAAGCCTATCTTGGAAGCTGGAAGACTTGTATAAGTTTAAAGCTTTCTATTGCTTACCAATAGGTTACCTACAGGAGAGATGAAAAACAAGCACAGATGGGGAACATGCATGCAACGATACCATACCGGCCTATGTGTCAGCCTTAGGCTTTGGAATACTGGCCAAGGCTATTGGCATCCCCATAGTGCCTTATTTAGGAGAGTCTTGAAGGTGAATATCAGCTCCGGAAATGGCACAATAGCAGATTCAGTGAGGGTTATGCTACTCAACACCAGGGGTTGTGATCACAACATGCATGCACTCACAGCACTCCTCAGGATGGACAACATCAACATATGTGCAGTAACTGAAATCTGTCTTAAGGCTTCTGTGAGCACACCAGCACTACCAGACTACAACCCATACCACACATTTCAGCCACAGAGCATGGACTGACACAGACATGGAGGGGCTGTATCCATATTCATCAGGGATACCTACACCTCCCGGTTAGTGGGGCAGCATGATACCTCTAAGATCATCCATGTGCAGCTAACATCAGCCACAACTGCAATGTAAACTGTGGCCTGCTATGGATCACCCTCCATGACCCAGGACCATCACTCCACCTACTTGGAGACAGTGGAGAACATGACAGTCCTAATGCACACCCTGACATTGGTCGATGTCAACTACCATATCATTAACTGGGAAACTTACTCCAGTGCTTACTTCCAGGCCCAGCGCTTCCTGGAATTTATCACCTCATATGCCCTGTATCAGGTGATAACCTCCCTAACGTGAGGTGGAAACTACTAGAAGTGGTCATCACCAACATGGACAACAGGTGCACCACAGCGGAGGTTAACCGGTCACTGGTTAGATCTGACCATGAACTATTCACTGTTTCCACAGCCAAGCATCTCCCCCGCCCACGGATACCACAGTGTATACCTTTCCTACAGCTAAATTTACACTACTTGTGATAGGGGTGGGGGGTTTCACAGACCCCATGCTAAGGGGAAACACTGCTCAAGATACAGACAGATTTACAAATTCAGTCTATAAGCACCTACATGGATGTATAGATTGTGCCATCACTGGTAAACCAAGACTCACTCCTCCTAGACAAGGGCACTAGTCTGGTGAACCTCTGCAATATACAGGCTATACTACAGAAGTAGGACAGTGTTCCAGACAATCAGCAAATCCCACGAAGGGCAGAAGACATCCGTGACCACTATTAGTATGATAGGTAGGTCCCTCATGACATCATCCAAGGCTAACATCAGCAGGAGAATACGCAAGGATTCGAAAGATAACCACAAAGCCTTCTTTGGCTATGTCAAGTATCTAAGTGGTGACACACAGATTTGCACTATGCCGGTGAAATGTAGCACAAAATATGCTGACGCTACTGATATCGCCAACATCCTTGCAGATACATTCAGTGCATACTTCACCTTGTAAAGAGTACACAACACTACCCGAAAGGTACAATATCCCACACATCAGAGACACACAAGTGGAAATGGCCCTCTCTAACAGCAGAACACAGCATCAGTGGAGGCAGATGTTGTCCCAGACTGCATCTTGCAAACTGTACAAGACAACTTGATCACCCCACCTAATTATGCTTTCCAACCTCAGCCTTTCCACAGGCTACATGCCCATACAATGGCACGTGGCAACGGTTATTCCACTCCATTGAGATGGAATCACAACTGACCATGGTAACTACCACCCCATAAGCCTGACTATCCTGGTCTACAATGGTATGGTTCGCATCCTTATTGCACTTATTAACAAAGACATTGGTAACCTCCGAACACGTGACCCATCTCAGGTCAGCTTGGTTGAGTGCAGTTCATGCCCACTGAACCTGTTTGACATCTTACAGTCACCAAGACATTAGATGATGTGGAAGGTGGTTCACACATACTACCTGGAACTCGCCAATGCTTTTGACATTGTGCCCCACTCAGGTATTATTGATAAACACACCAGCCTGTACATACACCCATACATCACAGGTTGGGTTGCCAATGAGCTTACACACAGAACCCACATGGTATGACTAGCGGTCTCCAGGTCAAACTCTTGACCAGTCACAGCTGGTGTCCCACAGGACTCAGTCCTAGGAGGCCTACAGTTTGGCATATACATCTCAGAGGTACAGGCAAACAAAGGTGGACTACAGCAGACCATGTCTGGCAATGACTGTGAACTTGGAGTCATGATTGATAGTCCAGCTGACACAGACATCCCTCAAGGGGCCTCACAGAGAACGTCAAAGGGTGTCAATGTCACAGCCTCCAGCCAAGTGCCACTAACTGCATGGTCATTCCATAGTGGCATTGGCACCCACATATTAACACATAAGTGGCAGCCACTTTAATATGGACAAGGTAATGGGGTATCTGGGGACTAAGGTAGGTAGCGATCTCCCCTTTGACAATCATATCTCCACAGTAGTTAGGACATTCTTCTATGTAGGCCATCTGATTACTAAAGGATTCCCATCTAGACATACTGGGGTTATAGTGCAACTTTACTCATCACTGATCAGTCCCATCATAGGGTATAATAACCCATGTGGGATATACCTCAGAAGACACTTCCAACTGCTGGGAGGTCCATGAATGTACCTCGCCAAGGGGAATACTGGCCTGCAACATATGGCCTTTGCAGCCAAACTGAATAAACTCCTGCTTCACTCAGTGGCATCTCGTTTACCCAGAGATGATCTCTGCTGGCCATCACAGCCATGTCGAACTCAGGTTTAATGGATATGCTCCACCTATGGGAATCCATGTCACAGTGAGCCACACACTGCAGTGTGCTGAACCTTGCCACAACAATAACTGGAAGATGCAGGAGGGACAGATTCCTGTCAAAGACACTCCCTATACTTTGGAACAACATCCCCTCTGTTTGTTCTGGCTCTGAGGCATGGCCGGCACAGCTCTACAAGTTGCTGTAGGATGTCCCTGTCCACCCTGTAATGCTCTGCTATCTCCAGATCATGTAGCCCCTGGTAGGTTACCCTGGGTCTGAACACTCTCTTCCTCCTCTGGTGCCTGAGGTGGTCATGTGCATTATCCTCCACACCACCTTCAGTCTCCAACACATGCTGGTGGATCAAAGCTATGGCAGCCCCTAACATGTACATATTAAAAGTTCCCCGTCTGTATACACCACTGGTGCACAGTGTATGGGAATACACAAATGTGTGTGAGGTGCTTTCACACTTTATACTATTTAGCTATGGATGCTGCTGATGTCAGTGGGTGTGTATGAGGTATTCCAGCTGCAGCATGTCTTAATTATGGGTTTTGCAATGAGTACTGCAAGTGTGGGGCCTTTACTGTGGAGATCTACTTGCCTGCCTGGATTAATATGTTGCCCTTTAATTCACTTTTAAACCTGGATCCCCTCCCATTATCAGGTGTGCATCCACCTGCCGTCTTTCTTGTTTTGTACTTTCCCTACCCAGTCACGGCAAAATGTGCCTTGTAGCTGATATACTACAAATCAGCTTTGTTCTGCTTTGACACTTTACTGTTTTCTTTGCAGTACAGCCCCTTCCCTTTCCTGTTCTGCAGGTAGCTGCTTGCAGCCTTGTTAGCTGATGTCAATGGCTCACTGTAGGCTCCTAGGTGTTAATTAGTCATCTGTACTCCAGTTTCCCTGCTGCAGCATTTCCTTATTTCTTTCCTATATCCTTCCTGTTTCAGCTGCAGTGTGCACCATGCAAACACATTTACCAGGTTTACACGCATTTTCATCTCCGTTCACATGCATACTCAGTTACCTTGTATACTCTCAGCTAAGCATAGCTATGGCCAATTCAACACTCCCCTATCCTGCATCTTTGCCTAGCTAGGGGCAAACCAGTTTAGCAATGCTCCAATGTGCTTACAGCAATGGCAACACACCCCTCTCTTGATGTCATCTTTATCTCAAGGGCACACCTTGGTGTTATAACGCTACGCTGTGAGGGGCATCATTACACTAGTGGGGAATCTGCCATTCATTATTACTCCTCTCATTTGCATGGCATTGCCTACTAATTCCTAGCTACTGCGCATATCACTGTCACTGCCCCTTAGCAACCCTTGCGCCATAGTATGGTTTAGCATGCCTGCCGTTGACTATTATGGGGAAATCGTGATATGTGTTTCATTGCGGTTTTATTCTATATTTTTATATATTCCTTGCGATTCCCTTTGTGCACCACTGCCCTGCACTTCCACGTAGCGATAGAGCGACTATATATATTATATGTTAATTTTATATTTTGTACATGTTGTTTTATGCCAATGGCAATATATTTAGCTATTGGCATATATTAACAATATAATACATGTGTTTGGTCGGCTGTCATGGCTCCGATTTTATGTTTGCAAAAATGTAAACAGTTTTCTACAGTTTACATTTCTGCATGCTTGCACTACACCTGCACCACTTCCTGAATCACTACATACCTTAATTTACATGCTACACTGCTGCACATGAGGTAGTTAGCATACAGGGCTCGGGAGTTGTGCGGGCGTAGCGTACGCAGGTAGCGCATGTGGAAACAGCTCATACCTGAATCACTCGGTGGTCATATTTGGTGTTAGAATGCCGACGCTACACCTGCACCTGGTGCAAGCTTCAAGAATCCTGGGGATTATCTTCTCTGCAAATATAATTAGCAGTTCCTCTAATAATTAAATCTCCAATTACAAGAATGGGAATTGGAAGAATGGTTTATTAACTTATGATAGCATGCACCCAGATTTATATATCCAAATGTTGTGAGAAGTCAGTTTATGAGGGTGTCAAGACTATGTATGGATGATATCATCTTTGAGACTAATATAGATAATATGACAGGCCTTTTTTCACAGAGGGGCTATAAAAGGAATATGCTAAGTAGAAACAGAGTTAGTATATGTTGAGAGAAGAACTACTGCGGCACCATACTTCTCTCATAGGAATTGTGGGATTAGAAGGAGTATTCTATCCTCACAACAAACCCATAAACTTAGACTTGGCATTAGATATACCAGTGAAATAGGTCCACTTTGTGATACTATGCAAAAGAATTGGAGACTGTTAACAATTGATGCTAAAACAGCTGAAATAGTTGGCCAAGGACCTTTTTTTCTATAAGAATTGTTTGAATATGAAGAGATAATTATGTAGTGGTCAGCCACCAGCCTGTAGAGGTACTAGACCACCCCCATTCAGATAGAAAAGGTACCTACATTTGTCGAAGTTGTAGGGCCTGTTCTGTCATTACTAAGGAACAGACTTTTAGGAACCCTCGTCTTATCTTTATTTTTCAAACTAGGTTTTATGCTGATTGTTGCACAGAACATGTTATTTATTTAGCCACCTGCCTATCCTGCTGCAGTTTCAATGTTGGTAAGACCAACAAAAAACTGAAAGACAGAATTTTTGCACACCTATATGATATTAGAATAGGAAATGAAAACAATGCCTTGGCTAAGTATGTTAAGGACAATAGAAGTCACAGTTTTACCTTTAGGGTACTGCAATGCATATATATATATATATATATATATATATATATATATATATATATATATATATATATAAACAATAGAGGGGGTAATTTAGTTAATGTCGCAGAGACTGCTGAACTCAAATGGATTTTAAAATTGCAGGCTGATAGATACTCTAGTCTTAATGGGCGTGTTCCTTTAAAACCAGCTTTAAAAGGATGTAAATTAAAGTAGAAATGTGATTGGTTAGATTTAATTGAAATATCTGAGTTATTGGTTGATTGTTTTGTTATTAAGCACACATCCAGTGACTATTTTCTATGATCTGAAGAAGTGTTGGTTGCACAACAAAAGTGCTTATCTTGTTTTATGTTTCTATATATTTTTATTAAAGAACAGTCCTATCAGCTGTGGTGGTCCTGCCAATTTTTTATGGTTTGAGGTTCAGTTGTTCCAAGGATGTTAACTGAATCTCTGACATAATAAATCATGTTGTAGAGATAGATACATCTCTCAAACACTAACCCTTTTCTGGAACAAGCTTCCCAGTCATGTAGAAAAAAGGCACTGCCTGATGATCTTCAAGTGCAACCTAGATCAATGGATGGCTAATGATGACTGTACTCCTGTTGCTGCAGCCATGTTCCTCATGAATAGAAACAGTTGGAATTACATAACATAACATAGAATCATACCTGTGTGAACATCATTCACATAGTTATTTAAAATTGTTAAATCTATGTTGCACATGGCTGGGCTCTTATAGCATCTTGGGACTTTAGCCTAGCATTCTCCTATGCGATTATAAACCTATGATGTACAATTGTATCCCAGGTACAGCTATAGTGTGACTGTACAGCATCATGGATGTAACAGTACATCACATCAGTATTACCACTTGATAGTTTGCATAAACAGTTATGTATCTATGTCAGAATTTCATGGTAGTATTAAAGTTTCCATGGCAATGTCAGGGTGGCAGTGATCATGTTTCACATGTCCCAGGTTAGACATGTGCTGATATAAAGTGTGCTCCATGTATCATTTGGTATGTGAATAGTATCACAGTGACAGTATCCTTGCTCATTGATGCTACATTTTGCAGTGCTGTAGTTACTGTGTACATGGGCATACTGATGCATTGACATTGCTCTTAGATATTGCTGTACCATTCATTATAATGGTTCACTTGTTAATTCACACATCAATTGCAGATGCTACAGACAATATACATTGCTATTACCTGTTGCATTTGAATGCAATACACACTATGTGTAGGGAATCTACTCATAACAGTGTGTTATTTTTAATTTTTGTTATCCACATGGCCGATGCTTATGTCTTTCATGTAGCATCAGAGATACTTCAGGTGCAGCTAACTTTGGGTAAGACAGTAATTCAGGTTGTAGTCTGCTATGGGTTCCTAACCATGTCCCAAGACTCACACTCCACGTTCAATATTAGGGTCCAACATCATTCACCTGGTCATTACTAACGTGGGCGACCATTGCTCTACACCAATAGTCAACACCTCCCTAGTTAGATCCAACCACAAACTAATCACCTTGGAAATCCACATCCCTCCAACACCCCCCCCCCTCGCAAAGGTAACCACCATGAAAAACTTCTCTAAAGCTAACTTTGGGCTCCTAAAAACAGAGGTGGCTAACTTCCTGGCACCCATGCAAATGGAGAATAGTTGCATGACTGCCAAATCATACACCAATGTACTGTACAAACACATACACAAATGCATGGATCTTGCCATACCCAATAGAACCAAAATACTCTCCTCCAAAAAAAGGAAGCGAATCTGGTGGTCCTCTGCCATAAACAAACTCTACAACAGAAGGAGGAAACTGATGTGGAACAAGGTGAAGTCCCAAGACTGGAAAAACTCCCTTATCAGCCTCAACAAAAAGTTGAGATCCCTCATCAAATCCTCTAAAGCTAGCTATGAAAACAGAATTGCTGCATATAGTAAAGGCAACCACAAGGCCTTCTATAGTTATGTAAAGAATCTCCACGACAATACTCAGATTTGCTCTGAGCTACTGCATAATGGTACCTCTTATACCAAGTCAACAGATATTGCCAATATGCTGGCCGACAGATTCAGTGCTAACTTAACCCCTTCCCCCCCAAGGACCAATCACAATACCAGTAGATGGCCAGGCACCTAGTATTACTGCTGCACAGGTTAAAACAGCACTGTCCAAGGCCAAGAATACAGCTTCTATGAGAACTGACAATATCCCTGGCTGTGTTCTACATGAACTACAGAGTGAACTGGCACCTCACCTGTGTGACCTCTTCAATCGCAGCCTCACTTCAGGCTTTGTCACTACCAAATGGTGCACTTCTACAGTCATCCCTCTCCACAAAGGAGGAGTGATGACAGACCCTTGGAACCATCGCCCCATTAGACTGACGAGTCTGATATGCAAAGCTATGGAGCTCATCATCATGGACATAATAAAGAAGGATATAAGAAATTTCCAAACTCTGGATCCCACACAGTTTGGTTTTGTGAAGGGTAGATCATGGCTGCTCAACTTGGTTGACTTCTTTGAGTCAGTCACCAGAGCTGTGGATGAAGGCATGGTGGTTCATACAGCCTACCTTGATCTAGCCAAGGCATTTGATACCATTCCCCACTCAGGTATCATAGAAAAATTCACTAAGCTAGGCATCAACCCCTATATCACCATCTGGATCACAGATAGAACCCAGAATGTGAAAATATCTGACTCCTAGTCAGACTGCCGCCCAGTCATGAGTGGAGTCCCAAAGGGTTCGGTCCTGGGTCCCCTCATGTTGGCATCTACTTCTCTGAAGTCAAGGCCAACATGAAGGGACTCTGGCTGACACATTTTGAAGACAATTGCAAGTTGGGAGCTATTATTAACTCCCCAAGTGATGTTGACATCCTACAGAAAGGTCTCACTGAGACCAATGACTGGTGTCAGAATCATGGCCTTAAGCTCAATGCCAAAAAATGTGTCATCATCCCCCTTGGGAAAAACCTGGTTCCCATGAATTACCACATTGATGGTAGTCCACTGAACACAGAAGGCATTATGAGATATCTGGGAACACAGGTTGACAGCAACATCTCTTTTGACCACCACATTGCCACTGTGGTCAGAAAGTTCTTCTATGTAGCACATTTGATTACTAAGGTTTTTGCATCCAGGAAGAAAGAGGTCATTGTCTTCCTCTGCTCTTCCCTCATTAGGCCAATCATTGAATACAATGCACCATTTGGCATGTACCTCACTAGATACATGTAACAACTGGAGAGGCCACAAAAGTACCTCACAAAGAGGATTGTAGGCCTTAAACACCTGTCCTATATGGATAGACTCAAAAAACTCCAACTATTCTCTGTCTCATATCACCTACTTAGAGGTGATCTCTGCTTGACTTACAAAGCCATGTCTGACCCAGCTCTGTTAAAAATGCTACATCTAAAGAAATCCCAATCCCTCCATGCTACACACTCCAGAGACCTCAACCTGCCTTACCACAGTCAACAAAATGTGCTGGAGGGACAGGTTCATAACCCAGAGACTGCCCATGCTATGAAATATACTTCCCATACATTTAAAACAGAGCACCTCATTGGTCCTCTTCAAGAGAAATCTTGATGACTGGATGGGAAATAGAAAATTCACCCCAGGGATCACTCCAGTGGCTCTACTCCAAAGAGGCATGGGGAACTAAGGTCAGATGCCACAATGCCAGGGTAATCCTATGGGCTAGGCTTGTAAAGGCTCCAGGGCCATTAGCCTAGAACACACCTATGAGTCTATGAACCTATGATTTACTCAGGTGTATCACATTTGCCACAGTGTGCTTCCACGCATGTTTTTGTTCATACATAAGTATTATTTGTGATGCATAACTATTAGGAGTTGACAGTGCAGACTTCCATCAAAGTGTTATACAAGATGCATGGTAATATGTCTACCTGTGAGGCACCCAATAAATACACAGCTCACTGACAATGTTGATGGCATGGGCTACATTCTTGAAAGTGTGAACTGTGGCATGTGTCATGCAAACCTGTCAACTAGTAAGAATTGCTCGTAATTTAAGCTACTGATAAACACCTCCAAAAAGTGGTTATTTTTGAGGAAAGTGTGCTTGATTCCTCTTATAGATCACTGACAAATCATTACAATTGTACAAGTGTGGTCATGCAGAACATACATAATAACTCACAATCACATATTTTATGTCAATGTCACTGATTAATAGTGGTATTATTATGATATTGTTCATGATTGTGTGTGCTTCTGTCTTCTGTTGTGTATGAGCCTGTTGCTGTGTGTCCCTCTTGGTTGAGACCTATACTGACATTTCAGTCATATTCAAGCAACTCATTTTGAACACCTCTGCAGTATGCATATACCAGTTATTGTATATACTGTCCTAGCTAAATGTCTTCTCCATTGAGCATGTCAGGGTTTTTGTATCACAACCAACCTCCTCCATTGATTGTGTTTTAGTCCCATAATATACAATAACTGTGTGATGATACTAATATAGCCACACAGTATGTGTAAACAGTAGTATGTACTGTATTATGGATATACGTGATTACTTTTCACTTTGGGGTGTACATACATTGACATGCACTTATCTGGAGTGTATTACCATGTTTTGCATGTCCTCTTCCTCTTTCTTCATTCCTAGATTTCATATCTGTGGCCCTTTTCAATATGCACACTTCCCCAGACTAATGTATTTATACTGCAGTCTATGTACCCTTGATGATCACTACAAAACCTTTATTTCAGTATGCCATATGCATGTTGTAGTTTACAATGCACTGAATATACTTTTCTATACTGTTATTACTGCATTCATCACATTAATTTTAGCCCTGGTAGTCACTGTGGCTATCTGCATAATCTTGCAGAACATGTTTGCCAATAGGTAAAGTTGTCTGTTTGTGTTATATGCCTTCATGCTGCTTAGCAAGTGTCCTGGATGGCAAACCAAGACCAATTTGGTTGACAAAAAGATACTCATAAGTGTGAATCTCCAAGTCATGTTACGAACTATAGACAAATAATCTACCTTCCAATGACTCTGACGATAATTGTACGACAATTGCCAGGACTGAGGACATAACCTTGGTTCATAGCTTCATAGGTAGGTACTAGGCTATCGGCCCTAGGGCCTATACAAGCATAGTCAAAAAGGTACCCTGGCTTTCGCCACCCAAGAAAATTATTTTACTTTACTCCTGTTGAGCAGAGCCACAGAGGTGATGCCCGGGGTGAATTTCCTATTTCCCATCCAATCATCAAGATTTTTTTTGAAGAGTGCTAATGAGGAGCATTGTTTAATATAGATAGGCCCTGGATTCTCAAAAGCTTGCACAGAGTGCAAGATCGGTGCAGGAGCTCAAGCAGGCAATATGTCTGCCGTGCGATCCAGGAACAGCCTGCAGGGGCATGCACGAGTGCTCCTGCCCTAATCCTGCACGGACTAAGCCCTGGTATGTAAATCACCCCATTTTCAGGAGAAATGTATGCAAATGAGGTGATTTTGCAGTCCAGGAAGCTTACAACAGTCTGTGCAGGACTAGTGCTATCTGCAGACAAAATCCAAAATGGAGCTGTGACAGCCCCAAATAAAAGCTGCATATCATGCAGTAAGCATGCCAATGGCCAAGTATAAGGCCATTGGCATTGCAAACAAAAATAAGTATACAATAATCAACTTTTATTTTTTTTTAGCCGATCTCGGCTGTTTAAGTGTAGGGCAGCGGCGTGCAAATGGGATCGGGGGTAAAATAGTAAAATAAACCTAAAATAAGCAGTCTAACTAAAATCACTATTCTGCCATGCAAGTCAATGGCAGGCAAAAGACAACCTGGCCAGTGAGTAGTGGTTGCTAAGGGGGGAGGCTCAGTGTGAGACATGTAAGTATGCATTAGCAGGCAATCCTATGCAAATGAGGGGAAAGATAGTGAATCCCAGTTTTCCCCAGCATGTGAGTCAAGTCCCAACAGTGTAAGAGTAGGAATAGCTTGGTTCAAGCCTAAGAGTTAGGTGACATCATGAGGGTGTGTGTCAGGCATACTGTAAGTGGATTGGAGCCCTGTGGCTCGGGATTGCTTCTAGCTTAGCACAGCTAAGCTAGTGGGTGTGTCTAAACCTGTTTAGCACTCTTTACAAAGCCTAAGCAGGTGTGCACGCCAAGCACCGGGATTTACAGGAAGAAAAAAGAAGTTAAACCAGGAAATAGCAGCAGTGTGCACATTTGAGCACTCTGCACAGCATGCGCATGGGCTTAAACAGGAAGTCAATGGTAAGGGAAAACAGCAGTAGGAAGGTAATCAAGGAGAACTAGCTTAGCTGGCAGGTGAAATGTATTAGAATCAGCCAATTACACAGGCAGCAGACCAGCCCATCCCAGAACACTACTATATAATATATGCAAACACCTTCCCCTCTGGTTTTTCCCACACTCTACACCACCGGTGTAAACAAGCAGGGAACTTTTAACACGCAGTACAGCAAAATGATAGGGGCTGCAATAGCTATCATACAACTTGTGGAAGAGGCTGAGTGTGGTGAGGATATGAATGCTGTCCGCCAACACACAGTAAGGAGATGCAGAAGAGTGTACAGACCCAGGATAACCTACCAAGGACTACATGAGCTGGAGATAGTCGAGTGCTATAGGGTGGACAGGGACCTCCTGCAGCAAATCGTGGAGCTGTGCCGGCCATGCCTCACACACAGAACTAACAGAGGGGAACCCATCCATGTGGATACCAAGGTATGTGTAGGCTTAAGAATACTAGCTACAGGTACCTTCCAAAGGCCAACTGAGGGATATGATGGGGATTTCATAGGCATCAGCATCCAGGGTACTCCACCAGTTCCTGGATGTCATGTCAGCACATGCCGGTGAGAACATATATTTCCCATACGCCCTTGAGGCATTGGCCAGCAATATGTAACTGTTCCACCAAATAGCAGAATACCCTTATGTAGTGGGTGCTATAGACTGCACGCACATACACATCAAGGCACCAATGGTGAGCGGGGTAGGGTCTCCATCAACCGCAAGGGCTTCCCTTCCATCAACTGCCATGTCATGTGCGATGCCCAGGGCACAATAATGAATGTGTATGCTGGCTACCCTGGAAGATATCATGATTCCCACATCTGGCATCTGACTCAGCTGTACCAGAGATTTACCAGTGGGGACATCCCTGACAGTCACCTAGTGGGGGATGCTCCACTCATGCTTTGCACACACAGTGGATAGGACTACAGGTAAATATGTAAGGACAACACAACTATAATATGCCAAAGGTAGACATACGTAGATGTGTGGAAGAGGGTGACTGTGACAAGGAGCCATCCAGGCCTGTCCCACCCAGCACACAGGCAAAGGGCCACAACCACATGGGGGTCAGATGACACTCACTGCAGATACTAGCCACCAGTATCTGTCAGCATTACAGATTATGTGGTGCACATGCCAGCTGTGCAACATGACTGTGCAAGGAAGTAGTCATCTAGCAGCTGCAAACACGTACCTGTGAAATATGACCCAGGTTGTGCCCACATGTGGCGAGTCAACCCCTAGATGAATGGGCCATGCCCCATGCACACACACTGCCCTCCCCATAGCCCCACTATGACAAGCCTGCTGAGGTTATCCACTGTGAAATGCACCTTTGGGAGAGTTGTATCCCAGTAATCTCTGTAACGTATGCTGTAACTGTGTGCTGCTGTAGTGTGATAAACTACTGAGGTAGGAGTCCTAAGCCCATCCTTGGCAAGTGTGTTTGTGTGTGTGTCTGTCTGTGTAGAAAGTAATGCTTTTTAGGGTAGTCACACCCCTATAATTTAAATGCTTTACTTTGGTAAGGCTGCTGATGTCATCCACCTAGAAATACCCCTCTGGGAAAACTGTAGCCCAGTAATCTCTGTAGCGTGTCTTGTAACTGAGTACTGCTGTAGTGTGATAAAGTAGTTAGGTAGGTGTTCTACTCCCAGACATGGTGTGTGTGTCTGTGTAAGAAACAATGCTTTTTAGGGTAGTCACACTCCCTACAAGTCAAATGTTCAACTTTGGCAAGGCTGCTGATGTCATCCACTCAGAAATACACCTCTGGGAAGGTTGTAGCCCAGTAATCTCCATTGCACATCCTGTGACTGCGTACTACTATAGTGTGATAAAGTAGTTAGGTAAGTGTTCTACTCCTGAATGTGTGTGTGTGTGTGTGTGTGTGTGTGTGTGTGTGTGTGTGTGTGTGTGTGTGTGTGTGTGTGTGTGTGTGTGTGTGTGTGTGATTGTGTGTGTGTATATCTGTGTAGAGAGCAATGATTTTTAGGGTAGTCACACTCCCTACAAGTCAAATGTTCAAATTTGGCAAGGCTGCTGATGTCATCCACCCAGAAATACACCTCTGGGAAGGCTGCAATCCAATAATCTCTGTAGCATGTGCCATACCTGTAGTGTGGTATAGAACTCTGGTAGGATTCTATTCCCACCCATAGCAGGTCCGGATCTTTTGTGTATGCTCCAATGTCTGTGTAAGGTACAATGCATTTTAGGCTAGTCACACTCAGTACATGTCAAATGCCCTACTTTGACAATCCTGCTGATGTCAGCCAATATGCTATACACCTTTGGGGAAGGAGTTCTCCAGTAATCCCTGTGGTGCGTCCTATAGCAGCTCCATTTTTTAGTGTGATATAGACCTCTGTTAGGGGTTTTATACCCACACATGTCAGCTGTGGATGTTTTGTGTGTGTTCCAATGTCTGTGTGGGGTGCAATGCATTTTAGGCTAGTCACACTCAGTACATGTCAAATGCCCTACTTTGGCTATCTTGCTGATGTCAGCTTATATACACCTTTGAAGAAAGAGTACTCCAGTAATCTCCATTGTGCATACTATCCCTGTGTAGTGCTGTAGAATAATAAACTAGTTAGGTATGGGTTTTACTCCCAGACATGCCAGTTGTGTGTGTGTGTGTGTGTGTGTGTGTGTGTGTGTGTGTGTGTGTGTGTGTGTGTGTGTGTGTGTGTGTGTGTGTTTGTAACTCATATCTTTTGTGGAGGTGGGTATGAGTGTGTGACACCTGGGCCCAATGTGGAGTAGGTTTTGCAAATTTCTTATATGGTGGCCCTAGTATATATCACAATGTCCACTGTACAGGGATAACAGATGTGAAATAGCCGAGAGGATGCAGTGCAACTCCATACCCATACATGTGACATCAAGGCCAGGCAATCACAGTTAGCATCCCCAGTATTACCCAGAGCACACACACACCCCATGTCTCATACACACACACACACACACACACACACACATGCCAAGGCAGCAGCCAATATGTGTGTAGTACACTGCATATTGGCAACTGATAGTAACTATGGAGTGAAAGCAGTGGCCTACAGAGGGCATGGCACCGTGTCCATCTATCCAATAGGTGCATACTTGCCGACAGTGCACCTTCCCCATTTTCCCCAATGGACACCGGCAGCACCTGGGGTTCCATCACATGTGACCCACAAATACATACCACATACCATGCCTGACAACATGGCCTGTATGGACAGATGGCACTGACACCAGGGAATGCCATTAGCATGCTATCAATGTAGGTGCAGTGTAAACCTGCTGTCCATTATCAGTTCCCACCACAGGTGAGCAAGACTGGCACATCTGATGATAATCTGTGTTCACAACATAGGCCCAACACCCCAGGTACAGTTCCACATGTCACTGTACATGCATGCGGGAGGTGTGCACATCCAGACACTGTCCATGTCATGGACTAAGGAACACATACATGACAAGCGATGCACAGCATTGGCCTCATGCAATAGTCACCCACATGACTGGATGGTGGATACAATACTCATCTGTGTGGGCAAATGCAGAAAGCACAGCCATGAGCCACAATCCAGACCATGTGGCCTGCTGCCAAGGTATACCCATCATCCAGCCTTGTATAGCCATCTGGCACAGTTGCCCATCACATACCTGTGCATAAATGCATCCATGCATGTCAGTACTGGCACCCTGTGTGTTTGTGTATGTTGTATGATGCATATGATCACATCCACACTCACTACAACCCCCAGTGGCATACTGAAGCTTGCTGTTTGATGCCAGACACCTCCCAATACCTCTTGCCCATAGAATCTCCTTATGACCCATGTGGTGCATGTGATACCTGCACAGTAAATTTGCTGTGGCAATCTCACTAGTGATGAGCTGTACCACTGGCCCTGCCAACTCTGCCACTGTGTGTGCATCCCTGTGAGAGTGTGGCTGTGTTGATGCTGGCACCTGTTCATGCAGACAGGCACGTGTACTTCACCTACTGTATAGCTGCCATATCCCTGTTGCATATGTCACTCACCATCACATATATGTTCTGAGGACTCCACAACAGGTAACCTATGTGGCGCATTTAATAACTGCATAGGACTGTGATAGCACTAGATAGTCATCAGGGGTTTGATACCCTGTACTTGTAGTTATGTGACACAAACATGCTTAGGTTTTACTCTCCCTCCACTCCCTGACGTGTTAATGCTTCTGTCTGCCTCTCACACTCCCTCACTGGTGGATGTAGAGACCTACACCTGCTTTTCTTTGGCAGCAGCATGTGCATTTTAAGTGATGCTCGTGATCAGCTGATGGCCTCTGCATGAATTGCAGCCCTTCCCTAGTTGATTGCATGTGTAACAGCTCTGGTAACATTCCCATAGCCAATTGCATGGAAACACACTCCAATATCTAGGAACATCATGTTAGTGTTGGCCCTTTTCATTCACTGTGAGCAGGAACTAGAGCTGTTGTTTTGCAAACAGCATCTCAGATGGATTGGGGACTTACCTCTAACAACATGCACTGTAGAAACAGGGCAACACACAGGAGGGGTATGTGCCTGAACTGACTACAGACTGTAAGTGCTGCTATACTGCATCTGGAGTAATGTTGGCTTAACAGTGTGTGTGGATATGGCTGTCCTACATGTTTTAATACCTGTCATGTCAGTACTGTGTTTATGAGGAATCCCCATCTGTAGGGTCATCTGCTGACTGGGCAGTGTGTTGTGCCTTTGGTTTCATATGTTACCCACAGAGTATAAATCTGTGAACTGCAGAAGGTAGTGTGAGGATTGCAGTCTGTAGATGGTGAAAGCCGTGACAGTTACTGACCTCATATCCCTCATAGGACATAGGTTGCAACAAACCCTGTTACAACAGTAAATGTATGAGGTTAAAACAGTAACATGTCAATATTGACTATGTGTATGTGTTTCCAGCCACAACTCTGTCAACCTGTGTACATATGTCGTGCATTAAGAGGTGCATATGAGCTGTACACCATCATTAGTGTCATCATATCTGATAACAAGCCAGTGGGATATCAGACTGCTACACATATTATGTACAGTAGGGGTTATATTTCTTGACATGACCTGGATATTCTGTGGTTGTTTATACAGTACTGAGGTCTGTGTACTTATGGTGAATGCTGGCAGTATGTGTATTGTTAATATGTACCTTGGCCTGTGTACAGACTGTGGTGGATGTCATCGTCCTAGGTCCCATCCTATCTGATGTTACATGCTGCTCCACTGTATGTTACCATATTGGCTTACATGTTTGTAGGGCTATACACACACATGTCCCATACCACAGACGAGCATCAGACCACTCTGTGTAGCAGCCCAGTATATGTAGGGTCAGTGTGTGAGTGGCACATATGAGGATGATGTTGAACAGATAGTCCATATACTGTAATATTATGCTATCTTACCATATGTGGCTGTGGCAGTGTTCACATTGGTTGTGGTAATGCACTTTCACACAGGTGTATCTTAACCTGTGCTGTGACATGCCTGTAGAACCTGCTGTATATGCCGGTACATGTGCATTCCCTCATAGGAGATGTAGGCCAGTGTTGAGCCACTCTGCCTGTAGCCTGCACAGTGCTTTGTTACATGCCTAGCAGCTTAGTGTACTTACCCAGTGAGGTGTCATGTCCAGATACTTTCCAGATGTACTACTGCCGGGCCTCCCTTAACAGTCATGTATGTCAGACAGAGAGGTGGGATGCTGTACAGATGTATGTCAATATCTAGTGGGTAGTATGTGGCCATGGCACCTCTGTACCAGCAGTTATTATGTGTCAGGACAGACAGAGGTATGTGAATGCATAACCTATGGGGCGAATGCATACCAGTCGTTATGTGTTATACCCATCTACATGACTGTTAACATCCATATTGTCAGGCTTGGTCCACATGTTCTGCACTAAGGGGTTCTGTGCATACCTCTGAACTGTACAGAGTGTTTCAGAATGTCCACATCTATTGGCCAATATCTATGCTATAGTCCACAGGAGCATTCCATGCTTGCAGTGGTACTGTACTATGATGTCCTTAGGATGTCTGTCAGTAGCCAATGGCTCACATGTGAAAAGCAGATGTGACCTCCCACACACACCATGTCTGTGAAGACAATCCATATCACAGTAGCTATAGTCTGCTAATATACCTGCTATACATGCCTGACATCCCCTTGCACTATGAAGGTGGGACTATAGGGGCTGGGGTAGGGCTACACCCCATGTTCAGGACATATGGTGAATATATATGTACATATGATTATCCAGATATCTATATAGATAATTACAAATGTACATATCGACATATATATATATATATAGGAGTGTATATGTACATAGATCTACATATACTCACCCAGATATATACATATACAGAGCAGTATATGTCTACACATATACAGATAGAGATACATATGCACATATACGCATTCCATGCTGTCATGCCTGCCAGCAGTACACTGCTGTTGTATCCCCTACTCATACAGTGGGGCTGGGACCATATATGTGTGGGCTTCACCTACACAATACATGTGTGCCCATATGCAGTCCAGAGACCAGTGTATGTAACAGTGGTATATGGCCCTGTATTAATGAGTCTGGGGGGGTGCACCATACATAACCTAGGCTGTTACAACATGTGGGGGTATTAGGGGTGAGCTGCCTTAAAGTATCTGGAAGTACAGTACCATACATATCACATATCTTGACATTACTTTCATAAAGTGGGTTACTGCAAGCCTACTGCCTCCTGCCATACAGACTGTTCTGTGTGCCAGTGTGCCTGTGATGGTGTCAGTTATGCCTTGTTATGTAACAGTCGCATCCCATTTGGTCAACTGAAATCTTTACCACCTAGACATTGTGTACAGAGTGTAGGTAGAGGCTGCTGGACTATACACCTGCCTCACTTACTGTTGATTGTGTCATATCCTGTGGCCCAATCTGTCCTTACTAATGTACGATTTGAAGGGCTTGGCCTGGACAGCAACAGTTGTGGACCTTTCCAGACTACTGTATTAGTATAACTGTTTCACAGTTGCATTACTCTGTTGATATGGATGTCAGTGTCTGAACAGCTATATGACATGGCATGTAATTCTGTAATAGTACATAAATAAAGGTATTCAATTTCTGCAAACCTGTGTGTGGTGTGAATCCTATGACCTCTCTGTGGGTATATGTTGCAGGCAACAAATGTCATTTTTAAGTGTGGGTCTTCCAGTGTGCAGTTGTTAGGGTGTTCACTGTAGGCATAGTGGGTGTACCATATTGTGTGCGCCTACTACATAAGTATCTTACTGTACATATTTCTGTGTGTATGTGTAGTCACATGTATATATATATATATATATATATATATATATATATATATATGTGTGTGTGTGTGTGTGTGTGTGTTACCAGACCGCATGAAAAAATGAACAAACTCCATGACACAAAAGCATTCAAAACTAATTCAAAATTAATTGAAGAGAAAACACCCGAAGCCCCTGTATTATTTAGCACTTTCATCTTCTTTATTATCAAGACTTTTTCAGAAAGACATGGTTCATTGTTAAACACAGCCATTTTATCACTGTGTAAATACAATATTTCAACCTGTTTATTTAAATTACCAACACAGTTCTTAACCAATAATACTGTAAGATCGGTGGTCCTGCAAGTTGCTGTGTGCATCTTCATTATCATTATAATAAAAAGGTGATTTAGTTATCATAGTCCTGCAATGTGCTGTGTGCAAATTCATTACAAAATAATTTAGTTATCAGGAGGGGAGTCTGTAGTGCTGTATGCTTTGTGATACCTAAAATTAAAACCATTGGTGTAAACAAAGTCACCCATGAAGTCTATTGTTATTACTAAGAAAAGATTCATCCCATGCGAGACGACCCAAAAATTAGGTATTATTTTTTGCAGTAACCTCATATCTCCAAAGGTTAGCATGGCTGTGTTCATATGTGCATGGAGTACAGCGTGTGGAAGACTGAGGATACTTGGCTCGGGGCAACGTACTAGATGAGTCCCGAGGGGAGGAGGAGAGGAGGGTTGGCAAAGTGTGGTGATTTGGTTGTTACGGGCTGGTAAACAGAAAAGGGATGGTGGCTGCATGTGTGCAGCAGGGGGTGGGGGTGGGGGGCAGAACTCTGGGTAATGAAAATATGGGTCGAGGAGAGGCTGTGTTGGATGGGCCTGTCCTGGTCAGCCCGTCTAGTGGGTGGGGGAGAGGGGAATGAATTATAAAAAATAAAAAAATAAAAGAAAAATTATTTAAATCCCTTTTTAAGTAAAACAAATAAAATAAAATACACTTGGTAGTGTATTACAGGGCAGACATGTTTGGCTGTGGGGGAGTATGCCAATTTGTACAAGACGTATATTGTTTGGGGCCTCTCAAACCCATTAATGGTGCATGTGGACATATATGTTTCTGTTTATCTCCCATTGCTATCTACAGATGTATGACCATATATACCTATATAGGTATATATATTTGCTTACATATTTATAACTATGTCCGTACATACCTAGGGAGATATATATCTGCATACATATATGTAACTTGCTGTGTATATGTGGACATATAGGTGTTGACATCTATATGTGTAGATGTCGGCATTTGCATGTATATATGTTCATATATATTTATATATATGTATACATCTGAATATTTTTATATATCTACATATATGGATATGTTATATCTGTTTAGATATTAATATATTTACACACACACATACATCTAGACATTGGTATACATTCTCTGTACTGTTGCATGACTGGGCTGGATGTTATGTTTCTGAAAAAATTAGCTTTAGTATATCTGGCATGGCTTAGTGGTAAATCACTTTGTGTATGGTGTGCATGGTCCTGTGTTTGAGCCTTGCAGAGGCTGTTTATTTTGTTGCTGGGCAGAATGCAGGCCAGTGGATACAGAATGACTAAGGCACTTTAAAACAGTTGTAAGCGGGTCTGCATGGGTTTGCGCGGAGGGAGGCACTGCTAAGTTCTGCTTACAGTTTCCTACACTCAGCTTCTTAATTACTTAACGTGTGTAAGCATAGCTTACTCCCATGCAAACAGGCTTAAACATGCTTACTGCTGCTTAGAAGTGCTTACTCCTGCTTATCCCTGTGCTATTTTCTTTAAAAGAAAAGAAAAAAGGGGTTGATAGGAGATTGCTGAAAAAGGTGCACAAATTGGGAAAGACAGTAGGGAAAATATCCAGGGATGTGCAGGAAGGGTGTAGGGAAGGTCCATAGCTGCACATTTCTTCTACACCTACAGCTGTGGTATACATTGAATTTGGAGGTAGATTTGGACACTCAAACCACTGAGTGGTGAGGACAACAATAATTCATTGTGATGCCAATTAGACTGGATTACATGTGTCCAGTGTGCTATGTATGGAGCGAGATTGTTTTGTGGGAACAGATTGCCCTTTTTATTTTTCAGGTGAGAGTGGGATGTTGGGGAGGAGTAGTAGGTATATTTGGGGAGGTAGGTTGGGTAGGTTAACAGACAATACAAACAAGACGCATACAGGGGTGGTATATGACACATGTGGGGGTAAACATGTTGGACGGGGAGGGGTGTTTGGAGGGTTCAAGCCCATAAGCACCCCAATGGAAACAGTGGGACTGAGGTCCCCACCTATGGGCAGTTACCACTGCACCTTCACGACCACAAAGGTGGCTGTGCTGGGGGCTGTGTAGAAGGGGCAGGCTCACCCTCTAATTGTGCCTCATGGCCCTCAAGCTGGTGTAGCTTGTCTCAAATCTCCTTGTCGAGCTCACTACGCATCATGGCCCGGACCTGATGGCTGGTGACAGGTACCTCTCCACCTCCACTCCCGGGGGGGCCAAGCCCCATCCCCTGTGGCAGTTTCACCGAAAGGTGGTGCAGGTTCAATGGAGGAGGAGGTCCCAGGCTGGGCCCCATACGTGCTGGTGCCCGGTGCCATGGCCAGCTGAGGTGGGACAGGTGGGTCTGCTGGGACCGGTCTTCCCATATGAGCTATGGTGTTGCAGTTTTAAGAAAGATATCAGTTTGCAATAGACAACAGCATTCAGGATTAGTTATAACAGCATGCATAGGTATTCCCATTAACCTAAGGCACCAGATTTACAATAGTTGCAGAGTGAGCATAACACATGCATATATGGGACAACAGTGGCCATTACAACAGCATGCAAGTTTCATTGATGGCAACAGGCGAGCAATATGGGAGTATTTTAACATGGCCCATGCATAGAACCAATGTAAATATTCATAAACCAATAAGACATATGTCCCAACAGAAGTTTGGAGTGTACATGTACCCACTGAGGTGTGTAATTAGGTAATTGTAGCACATATGGTGGGGGTGAGAGAGAGGGCCTTTAACAAGTAATATATCCCCGTAGTATTCACAACTTTCTTAGTCACTGCAGTGATCTGTCCCTTACATGTATTTTTACACTACCCACTGTCCTTAATTTGTACAATGGTATGTTTGTAGATTAGTATCTATGTAGACTGTGTCTTGCATATAGTCTACACCTCTTACCTGTTATAGCTGTTGAGAAAATCACTGTTAACACTACCTGACAATTTCTACACATACTCCCAGATTTCATGCTTGTAGACAAATATATAAGTGAACTGTGCTGTATCTACAGTCTACACCTCTTAACTGTTATAGCTGTGGAGAAAATCTTTGTTAACACTACCTGACAAATTCAGCACATACTCCCAGATTCCATGTTGATGTTATACACATACCTAACAATCTGTTATTGCACACACTCTGGTCATGGCTTGACAGGATGCAGTTGTTAATGTGACATATGTTGAGAATAGCTGTCATACACTTTGGGTGAGATGCTACAATGACAGGTTTGTTTTCATATGCATTCTTTGACTATGTACAGGCCTGACTATCAGTTATATGTCAGTAAAAGCTGCCTACATTTCTTGGATCATCACACTGATATGTCAGGGGAACAGGTTACTGGGCAACAGATTTGGGCCATTTAGCTGGACACACTGGACAGATCAGAACAGTTGAGGGGGTATGACTATGCATACAGCTTACTACCTGACCATTCTGCCACAGTCTGTACAGTTGATGGTTATGATTATGCTTACAGCTTACTATCTGAACATTCTAGCAAATTCTGTACAGTTGGGTCTAATTATGCATTCAACTTTCTATCTGAACATTCTCACAAACTCTGTACAGTTGTGGGCTATGATTATACATACAACTTACTACCACTCCAGAGATTCAAACCCCTGCTGTGTGTGGTAAAAATATTACAGTTGACATCACAGTACACTGTGCTATCAGGGGATTTGTATGAAGCATTCCAATGTTTACTGTGTAAGTCTCCCTCAGTTGTACAATATGACTGACCTCTTGGGACTTATACTGAACTTCCTACACATTTTATCTGTGTTCAACAGTGTGGGCAGGACTGCTTAATACAACAGTACTATTTATAGAACACAACACTACAACAACATATGACAGCAGAATGTGCACAAGCACTCCAGGGGTTATACTTTTATTCACAAGTTATTACACCTTTATTTTTACACAATTTATATGACAGTCTTCCTGCCATATTGTCTAGTTTATTCAATACATCCCATGCACAATACATTTTTATACTGGTACAACACTTTCTAGAACAGTTTTATTTATTTGTTATGACAGTACATGCTATATTATTACTAACCTGCCTTGCAACACAGCCTTTGCAGCCTAGCAGCATGGGCTTCCTGGTTCACAGCCCGCTCATCTGCAGCTGTCAGGGAAATACAGTGATATTAGTGTCCATAGTATACACAAGCTAGGCAATCATTATCTATGTAGTAGAATGGGTACTTAATGCTGGGGCATTGGCCTTCTGCCTTGATTCTTGGATCCGCTGCTCCAAGAGATCTCCCCATCTGCCACTTCAGGTGAGCATGGTGATGCCTGACCTGCTCACCAGTCCAGGGGATACCAGTGGCACTGGTGAGGTCACGGGCGAGACTGTCCCAGGCCTCCACTTTATACTGAGAGCCCTGGTACTGGCCCTGCAGTAGTCTTTGCTCATGGTGTTTTACCAGGAGCCATACCATGAATCTGGACTCCTGGGTGCCCCAGCGCTGTGCTCTAAATCGAGTGCCTTCCCCAACTCCAGCCATTCTGCCTACAGTAGGGAGCTGCAACCAGTTATGAGAAGTACTTGCACCTGTGAGGTTTAAATACACCTGATTTCCAACACTTTCCCGCGATTTGACAGTTTTGAAAGGCTAAGCTGTGGGCACACCTGCTTACCTAATGTTGGCATTGCTTAAAGGGGTATACCACTGGGCAGATTGAGTTAGCCAGCCTACACATTGCTTACACCAAGTAAGTTGAGCTGTGCAATGCTTAGCATTTCTTAATATTTAATTAACATTATATTTTCCTTTTGGCATTTATTTTTTATTTGTTACATGTTATATCTGTGTCTGGTATCTGTGATTTATGTGTGCGTACACTGTATGGGGTCCTGGGGACTTCAACACTTTATTACAATAACACCTCACATCTGGCCTTACTGCAGTACTCCAGTTCACATAGTTATGTTATGTAGCCGGTTATATAATGTCAACCTGTACATACATTCCTTTCACATGTTCAGTTAAATTTTCCTGTGGTGAGGATTTGTTTGTTGAAACCTCTATCTTATGCGTGCTATGATAGCTTAGTGGTTAACTACTGTGACTGTAGTGTGCAAGGTCTTGGGTTTGAGCCTTGCAGAGGGTCTTTATTTTGTTGCTGGGCAGAACATGGGCTGTTGGATACAGAGTGGTTAAGGCACTTTAAAGCAGTTGTAAGCAGGTGTGCGCGTGTTTGCGCAGCTGTAAGCACTGCTAACTTCTGGTTACAGTTTCTTATACTCAGTTAGATTCCACATTGCTTAATCTGTGTTGGCAGTGCTTACCCCCACGCAAATGCACTTAAACATGCTTACTAGTGCTTGCATATGCTTACTACAGCTTATTTGTGCTTAAACATGCTTACTAGTGCCTTATTCATTCTGACACTGATACTTCACATGTGCATTTCCTGCAATACTCCATTTCATAAATATGTGTTATTTCATGGTATTGCAACAAAAATATTGGTTATAATGTACTTTGCCATGTAAAATAGACTTTGCTGCAGTGGGACTCGAACCAGGAATGCCTGCTCATTAGGTGAGTGCTGTGCCCACTACACTATTGCTGTGCTGCTTCATTTGCATATATCTTCCTTGTTATCCTCTTCAGCCTTTTAAGCTGCTTTAACCGTAGCCAAGCACTGGGTACACCCGCGTGCCTACGGTTAACTGCACTAGAATTTTTAAAAATATGAACACACGAGTTTCTTCATTTAATTTGTATGTACTGTTGCTGTTGTACACATGGGGGACTGTTTGTGGGGATATGCGGACACCTATGAGCAGTCTCATTCATTTCTTACCACTGTCTGCTGTTCTACATTGCAGGGGCATGTTTATTCTGAGAGCTCTGCTCTCAGACACGCCCCCTGCACTCGTATACACTCTGTGTAAGACTAGGAGCTCTGGCAGGGCACCTTCTTAATATGCATGGTGTGCTGCCATCCTGCTCCTAAATGGGCACTTCTGTGCTGTACTAAGCTAGTCCTGCATGGAAGTTTAGTAAATCTGGGGAAGGTAGTTTGTTCCAGAGTATGGGAAGTCTCTGGGAGAGGAATCTATCCCTCCAGCATGTTCTCTTTATTGTGGTGACAAGGTTTAGGTCCCTAGAGCATGTAGCTCAGAGGGATTGGGATTTCTTTAAGTGGAGCATGTCCAATAGCTCTGGGTTTGATATAGCTTTGTATGTTATGCAGAGATCGCCTCTGAGTAGGTGATATGCAACGTAGTAAAGCTGGAGTTTTTTAAGACAGTCTGCGTTGAACATCTGTTTGAGCCCAGTAATCCTCTTTGTGAGGTATTTCTGTGGCCTTTCCAGTTGTTGTAGATGTCTTATGAGGTACATACCAAAAGGGGCATTGTACTCTATAATGGGTTTAATGAGTGACGAGTAGAGGGGAACAATGACCAGTTTTTTCCTGGATGAGAAGCCTTTTGTGATGAGTGTGCCACGTAGAAGGATTTCCTGACTACTGTGGTGATGTGATTATCAAAGGAGAGACTACTGTCCACCTATGTCCCAAGGTCTCTTACCACACTTTTGGTGTTAAGTAGACTACCACCTGTGGTAGCTCATGGGTACAGAGTTTTTACCAAAGGGGATGACAATGCACTTTTTGGCATTGAGCTTGAGGCCATGGCTTTGACACCAGGCATCTGTCTCAGTGAGGCCCTTTTGTAGGATGTCCACATGGTTAGAAGTTTCAATTATGGCTCCTAGTTTCCGGTCATGTGCAAACTTCATTAGCCAAAGACCATCTGTGTTAGCCTGTACTTCAGAAAAGTAGATACCAAACAGGAAAGGATCCAGGACTGAACCCTGTGGTACTCCACTTGTCACTGGTCTGAAGTCGGATTTGGAGTCTGCTACTTTCACAGTGTGAGTACTGTCAGTGAGCCAGTTGGAAACCCATCTTGTGACATAGGGATTTATACCTAGTTTACTGAGTTTATCTATAATTCCAGAGTGGAGGATGGTGTCAGAAGCCTTGGCAAGATCTAGATAGGCTGTGTAAACCACCTTACCCTTGTCTATGGCTTTGCTGACTGCTTCAAAGAAGTCAATCAGGTTTAGGAGACATGATCTGCCTTTTACAAACCCAAACTGGGTGGGGCCCAGAGTTTGGAGATTATCAGTGTCTTTGTTTATAAGTTCCATGATGATACATTCCATGGCCTTGCAGACCAGGCTAGTTAGGCTAATGGGGCAGTAGTTCCCGGGGTCCATGGTGGCTCCCCCTTTGTGGAGTGGGATAACTGTTGCTGTGCACCATTCAGTGGGCACAAAGCCTGAGGTGAGGCTAAGATTGAACATGGTACTTAGGTGAGGTGCCAGTTCATTCTGTAGTTCATGTAGAACACAGCCTGGAATGGTGTCAGGTCCCATGGATGCTGTGTTCTTGGCTTTGAAGAGTGCGTTTTTTTACCTGTGCAGCCGGGATTACAGCAGCTTTACATTCTTCCGGTATAGAGATGGGCTCTTTCATGGGTGAGAGGGGGGTAAAGTTAGCACTGATCCTATCTGCCAGAATGTTGGCAATATCAGTTGGTTCTGTATATTTAGTGCCATCGTGCTGTAGCTCAGAGCAGATCTGAGTGTTGCCATTGAGATTCTTGACATAGCTATAGAATGCTTTGTGGTTGTCTTTAGAATGAGTGGCAATTTTGTTTTCATAACTAGCTTTGGAGGATTTTATGAGGGATCTCAGCTTCTTACTGAGGCTGACCAGGGAGTTCTTCCAGTCATGGGATTTTATTCTTTTTTAAAACAGTTTCTTTCTTCTGTTATAGAGTTTGTTTATGGCAGGGGACCACCAGATTGGCTTCCTTTTTTTGGAGGATAGCACCTCGGTTCTCTTAGGGATAGCACGATCCATGCACTCGTGTAAGTGTTTATAAAGTGCATTTGTATAGGATTCAGCAGTCGTACCTCTATTGCCTGTCTGCATGGGTGTTGTGAAGTTTGCCACTTCTGTCTTAAGAAGTGTGAAGTTGGTTTTGTAGAAATGTTTTACTGTGCTTTTCCTAATGGGGTGATACCAATCAAGTGCTGGCAGCACCACTCAGCATGTGAGTGGAAATGTGCACATGCATGTATAAGGTGAAGGATCCCCCACATTGATGTAAGTACTCAGATGAAACATTAATTGTATTACAGACCCAGTAGAAATACCCACTATTTTCATTAGGCATTTCCCACTTTTTTCAGTAAAGGTAAAAGGGAAAGATAGGGACCTATCTAGGGAAAGCATGCCTGAGTAAGGAAAGACAGAGGGGTGAATCCCCCTGTTCACCTTACTCATACATGCCAGTCCTAAGTCTGCCCCTTCCACTCACATTAGCTCTAATTCTGCACATATTTACAAACACCTCTTTCACTAGCAATATTGTTATTTAGACATATTTGCTCTGAAGAGATAGTTATTATTAGAGTTTAACAATCAGAAAACTGTTATTTGTTTCATTCTTGACTTGCTTTATATTTGCTATTTTTAATAGGTAAGCATCAGTGTGTTATACATTAATGTCACTGTTAATCCAATATAAACATATAAACAGACAGATAGATGGACAAATACATGCACATGTACATACACACACAAATATACCTGCATGTGAGTCTGTGTATATGAATATATGCGCATGCATGTCTTTATAGAAATATATATATATATATATAGAGAGAGAGAACCACACACATAAAATGCAAGCATATGTCAACAACAAATAAAACCAAACCCAGCAATGCCAATAGAAAAAAAAAACAGTAACCTCACAAAACATCAACATAAAATATCAGAACACTTGTCATTGGCTAGATAACATATAAAAACACCCACACATAACATTAATAAAGCATTATTTCTGATATAATGCATAACTGAAGAGGTATGAGCGATAAAAGATTCATCCTTATGGAAAACTCCATGCAGAAAAAATCCAAGCAGTACCTAGATCTGCCTGAATGGCATTATAGACTAACAGTTAATACATGAAACATTGCTTTCTTCTCAAGGAGAAATGCATGCACAAATGCGCACACCTGCACACACACTCACACACACACACTCACACACACACACACACACACACACACACACACACACACACACACACACACACACACACACACACACACACACACACACACACACACAAAATGAAATTTGTCCAGGAGTGTAATAAAATGTTTATCTGGCAGTTTACTCATCCTTGTGTTTATCACTACTCTCTGCATGCCTATATGTATTTGTCATCCACTTGTGTATATCATCAGTTCCATAACTTAGCATTATTCTCACATAATGGTCTAGGTTCAGAAAATATGCTTAAGCTTAAAGAGAAAATAATGCAGTCAAAGTAGTGTAATGCATGCAGGAGCTAGTTAACAATATAGTACAAAGATGTAGTGCAATGAATCCAAATTAATAAAGGAATTCACTTTGAAAAAACCCTTGGTTTGCATAGTAGCCATCACTGTCTTAGGGAAGTCGCATAACCTAATGAACCGAGCAGCATGCATGTAACATGCTAGCAATAGTGCATGATAACACACACACACATAAACACACCCCTATGAGGACAGTTTTAGAGCCTTGCTAAGGGCTGCACAGCAAAGTTCCTCCTATTTTTTCCTATAAATGGGAAGGAAGTGGGCGTATAAGGTAGTCAGAAAAGGAGAAGTGCATGCAGAAGAACATACAGCAGGACAGAGGGATGGGGGAGGAAAGCTAAAATACATATTTTTGAACAGATAGCCATTTTTCATTGTTATAAGCCATTTCTCATTGTTATAAGTAGGGTAGAAGTGAAGTAGCAAGCGTAAGATGTGGACAGAAAACTGTCTATAGGTATAATGGCATGGGCAGACAAAATCACAAAAGACTGACAAAGAGCAGCAGCAGAGATCCTGACACAAATGGGGACCACAAAGCAGAGATGCAGACAGAAAGAGTGAGAAAAATAGGTGATGGAGAGTACTTGACTACAAACCGGGTAGAGAAGTGACACACTAGAAAAGGGAACTCCATGTTGGGAATGTGGGGGAGACAACTGACTACCACATTGCCCAGTGTCACATCCAACCACAGGGCAGTCACCTCTATGACAGCCATCATGGGGGAAAGTTCATCGGAGCCACACTACTGTACAATTATGCCAGTCACATGATGACATATTACAGGCTGCCAAAGTGGAGACCAGCCTCCAATCCACCAAGACCATGAGCAGGCCCTCCATCTCCTGCTAGGTGCCATATCATGTCCAGCATGTGGCACTCCATGGTAAGGACTCTAAACTCCCTACCCCAAACAGCCCACAACAGTGAGTTATCTCTTCAGACTGCTTCCTAATGCATGACCTATGTCTCCTTAAAGAAAGGCTCACCTGGAGACAGATGGGGATCTAGCAAGCAATGGCAAGGAAGGTAGAATGAGTGATAGCCACTGCCACACTGCATCCACTGTCATTGAAGACACTGCAAAAATATTTACTTCGATGAAAAGAATCAAATAACAAATAAATAGCATTTAGAAAATGGACAATGATAAACACAGGAATGTCTGAAATCGAGAGGTAATAACACTAGTGTGTGTTACACTGTTTGGCTGCACAGTCCCTGGAGGAGTAAAATGCTGTTAATTATACAATGACAAAATATAATATACTTGCTAGACACAAGAGTAATGCAGTGACAAGTGTGCCAAAATATCCTAGAATAATGCACTTAACCACTTTCCTGTGTATGGCATGAGAAAAATACATTTGTTGCTAAGAGCAGCCTAGGGCCCTGGAAGGTGTCCTCAACAAACTCAGAAGCCAGAAGTATTCTACCAAAAGTAGCAGACATGGCCTGCTAGAAAGTACCCCACATAACACTATGGTGACTTTTCCATGGGAAAACAGCCACAGAAACCAAAATGTCATGATCATGGGCCGCAGATACCTAGTACCAATACCATATCATTAAATAGGAAAAGCACCGGTAAATATCACCTGGTAGCTTGTCTGATGTACGCCCATGGTACATCAGGTATAACTGGTGTTGACACAGCGTTTGAATGGACAGTGGAAAAATAATACTGGGCAGACAGCCCGTGGTGCCACAGGTCAGTAAGCAAGGGTAAGGCTACGTATGTGGCAGTGTAGGAATGTGAACACTTAAATCTAAAGTAAAGCATGACATATGGGATGGTGGTGGAATGTCAACTGTCATGCCAATAATCTATACCAAAACACTAATGGTAATCTCTGGAGATAGGGTGGGTGGTGGAAAAGGTCAGGCTATATGCTACAGCAGGCATATAACCATTGTTTCCATGGTTAAACGAAGTAGCACAACTGAAAAATGGACAATACAGTAGATACTTAAAAATATACAGCTGCAACATCAATGGTATATACGTATGCCAATGCCTGAAGAGTCAAGTCAAGCACCTCTGGCAAATCAGCTAGTTCTCCTCTATTTCACCAGGAGATGCAAAACAGAAAAGAAGAGGAAATATCCCACGGCTTACACATCCAGTATATGACTGAATAGATGTGCATAGATAGTCAGAAGTAACCACCTGTTAGTGATACTTAGAATAAAACAGGTGTGCACTTTCTTTAACCTCCTCTTCCTATTGGCCAAGAAGGTAATGATGGCACCTCATCAAGTCACTATATCTTTGACTGTAGACCTCTGTATAATGGGTGATGCTCAAGCATTGTTCACCACCCTGGCTAGACAGTGCCAGACATCTACTATGCACTGAAATCCTCACAAGAGGCCCTCAGCGGGCATCCCTGGTAGTAGCTATGCCAAATTTACAAAAATACTTTTTTCACCTTCTGCATATGCAGAATCCTTCCACACTTCTGACACTCAGAAACTACTGCCACTTTACATGTTTTAATCTTGAGGAAAATCCTTCCAGATATCATGTGATGTGCATTGTTAAGCAGCAATGAAGTAAAATGTATCCAATGTCATCATAAAACCATGTGTTAGTGAATGTCATACCAGGTTGGTATTTTTGTGGGGGAGACAAGATAGACTTAATGAATGTACCCCAAAACAATCAATCTCCTTGTCCATGCTTGCACTATATTACCAGTACTGGCTGCAAGGCTGATTCATAAACCTATGGTCTTGCAGAGTTCATGGATCTACCCAAACCCATGCATTATATAGCACACCTATTTGTAAGTATACACAGTGAGGCACATGCCTTATTGCACAATCCAGGGCTGGTACATATTAAGCTAATTGTATGATTAACAGGCATTTACCCTGTGTTGCCTCATTAGCATAATTGTTTCACAGTGAGCCTCTAAGAATTTATGGTAAACAGTAGTACTCTGTTGTTGTTATTGAATGGAGGTTGTTCCACACCTAGCTGCTAAGGTAATGGGTGGGTGGGGGGGGCACATGATGTATGGTGCAGCTCTGCAGCACATTATCACAGTGCTTTTACAGAAGCATGTAACATGTAATGAGGTAGGGGGTCACAGGCCATAAGCAATTGTGGAAGCTGACTGCATAAATGTGAGTTTATGAGGAGGCCTCCATTAACACATGCATACAGCTGTGTGAGGGGGGTGCAAGGTGGAATGCATCAATGGATGCAATGGATGTTTTCCCACTGAAACTAGGGTTGCTTGTAGCTGTAGCATAGTCCAGATACAGGCCTATTGCCTCTGGAACTGTTTGTAGTGGTTTGTTTGTTCCGAGCATATTTTCCAGGCCATCTTGGATTGGAAGGGGCTTATCTGCACCTTTGTGAGAGAATTGTGCTGATTGGGTCCTATCTGGTAAACAGGAGTCAGTCTAGATCTTGGAATAAGCATCCTCTTTGGTCCTTTTGAATCTTTTTAATTTTTTTTCAAGTTCTTAGCTTCTGGTATTTAGGTCCTGCTTGTTTATACTATGCTAAACTGAGGTGGTCTACCAGGCACTCACTTTAAAAGTACTCCAGTTGGATTTTAAATATTACATATATGTTTGGAAAAGTGATTGTATATCAAAACAAATGCTCCATCATACCTTTTATCAGACTCAACTTTAATAGCTTTGTCCAACTCCACATCTAATAGTGGAATATATTTAGTGGTCCAACCATGGTGTACTTCACCAATGATGTTAGTAACTAATTCATCTGGGTATCCCCTCTGGGAAATTGATATGTGTATAAAATGTAGGAAAGCTACAACATTCATTTATCTGATGAAGTCTCTTGTTTGAGACAAAAGCACTTATCCTGGTTGTCGTTTTATAATAATACATTGTTGGTGCTGTTCTATCATTTGTGGATTCCTATTTCTTATTGGTGACGATATTACATTAGTTTATTGTGGTTCTGGTGATGCACAATGTTGATATTACCTTATGCTAATAATACAGTTTAGAAACACACACACCATAAGCTTAGGAATGCTCAGCAATTGAGTATCTCCTCCATAGGCACATCAGCAACACAGCCATGAGGGCATACTACTCAAGGTATTCTTTTTACATTCTTTGTATTATTAGTAATCCTTAACAGTATGGTTCAATTTTGACTTATTATGATGTTACATATGCATTTATCTGTTGCCTTTCACAGGTGTCATGGCCATGGGGTCCACACCATGGAACAGGCATACATGATGTCAGTTCTACATCAGACACTAATGTTGATGATGGCTTTACAGTAGCATAGTCATATGACATGCTGCTGTTAGCAATGGGGACTGTGGAAGGTCCACTATTACACCTCTCCAGTGGCATAGCTCTTTGTTTATGGAACCTGCCCCCCACTTCACAAAAACCCATGGAAGGACAGGCCATGCCTGGCACACATATACAGAGTATACACTTGTGACTGGGCAATGGTGCACCCACAAACTATTAGAATAAGGATCAACAGATAGTATGTGGGAAAGCCATGCAAGAATGATGTGAGCTTAATACACTGCAGCATCAGCAAAGAGATGGCACCTGGCCCACAGCTATGGACCAGAACAAAGACAACAAAATTATAAGTGATGCATGCAACACTGCTCCCAGGATATGCAGTACAAGACATTGAGTGGTCATGCTGTGCTTCAGACATAACTAATCCAGATACAACAATGAGGGCAGGGAACATTTGTCATCATTTGTACAAGTGGGGTGTAGAGCAATGACAGGGAACAGCAATGGCTACAGAGGTGGATGTGGGAATAGACTTCGGTGAGCTGGGTATACAGGTGGAGGCTTACTAAAGTGGACATCAGATGACCAGATGTCATTGTGCCACAGAAATGGTGCCAATGGACACAGATAAAGCAGATGGCTTAGTGCCAGAAATGTGTTGGGATTGTGGGTGACAAAGATGCAGATCATGAATGACCTTGGCAATGGGGTCATCCCATATGAGGAATAGCATTGCCACTTACATTTGCTGGTATGGATGATGTACAACCGCATGACTGTGAATGTCTGCTCATGCAATGTGAACCACCACATTGGCTATGTCTGTAAGGGCAGCCCCATCCTAGTACACCACATTCTAGTGCTCTATTATCTCACAGCAAGAAAACCTATCATAAATGTAGCAATGTTAAGCCTAACACCTATTTTATTGGATTACTTGCTTTAGAAACTGCCTCAGTGCTGATGCTTCTCTGGCTCCAGTGAAAGAATATGTGGGGATCTGGACTGGATATGGCTACAGTCCAGAAAGAATAATAACTTAGACCTTCACTTTTTAATTGGCCTTTTATAATTACACTTATTGAACATGCATTCTTTCTTACAAACTGCAGCACGTCAGTCATACTTAGCACCCAGCCTACATTTTTGCCTTCCCTTTTACATGGACATAAATTGGGAAGTGTTCTCATATTTTTCTTCTAAAGTTCATGTTTTTTTTTTTTGCTTGTTTTCTGTTGCTAGAAAACTTATCAAATGTTTATGTTAGTGATTGCTGTGTTCATCAAATGCTAAATTTGTTGAATGTAGTTAGATGTATTATGGCAGGTAAATGTGGGTTTCTTATTTTAATGCTGAAACTTTTATAGTAGACCACAGACGCAGTACTCTGGTGCTCTTCTCTGTGGTACAGAACTGCAGTAATTCTGTGTCTGAATTATAAATGGGTACCACAAGGGGTAAAACTGGCTTACCCCTCACAGTCACCTTTCTGAGTATCACACTCAATCTATCTATGAATTTATTTATCTAGATACACTCCTTGTATATGCAAGCAAAAGAGAACGATGTCAAAGGGGAGGAATATACAAGAGCAGTATAATGTCATTCAGTTGCACCCAGTTCCAGTGGGCCTTGTCCCATAAATGTAGTCTTAACATTCAAACTGATTATGTATTTCAGAAATACATCTCTTCAAAACTTATTAATTGTTCAAAGTCGATATCTTGTACGGCGGTGCAAATAAGGAACTCAGAATTTTCTAATTTCCTAATATATTTATGCCTTTAATACTTATCCCACCTTCCCAGTGCATGGTCAGAAGAAATAAATGCATTTTATTTACCTTTTATTATTCACAGAAAATAATTAAATAAGTATACAACTAATTTTTGTATATAATTTGATTTTGTCTCCCTTTGAGCTTTAACAGTGTTTATATTTTCTAACTCCATGTGATAACAGCTGACTTGATTTCATTGTGTATCTCCTTAGCATTACATGAGGATCTCTTAATACTATTCTAGATTTTTCTGCAAAGGAGTGCTATAAAGGAATTTAGTACTCATGTTGTCAGTATGTTTATAGCCTAGTGTTCTGTCATACAATGTGCTAATCATGAGTCTAGGATCTCCTTTTAGTTAATTGTGCTTTTCCGTTTCTTAACATATTTATAATTCTGACATATTCAGTCTTACTGTACATCAAGCAATGGCATCAGCTTACTTATCTAAAGGACCAGTCCCATCTTATAATAAAATGAACTTATCAGGGGAAAATTAATATCTAGTTAGATGTTGCTTTTCTTAAGCCTGTCATCTCATGAGTGAGAATGACTTCTGTCCTGAAACCTGCACTGTCTGAGATAGTGTGGTAGTGTTACCAATGGTACACCGGCTATTTTTTTAAGCTTTTTTTGTATAATTCTAAAAATCTACCCCATCTAGTGATCTTAGCCTAGTTTATCTCATAAGATTATATATTATAATTGGGACAATTCATTGTTGATGTTGACATGATAGAAGAAAATGTTTTATATTTTTCACATTTGAGTTATATGTCTTCATTAATTCCCCCTTTATTCTTACACAAACCTCTGCATTCATCTCTCCCACATGCTGTATAATGTATTCTCACATTAACCTCCCCGTCATATTTCTCACTGCAGCCTTCTCTTATATGTCAAAAACTAGCCTCTCATTTACCCTTCCCTGTCTATTAGCTGCATTCATTTACTTCTTCACTACTAGTATCTTTTCCTCTCCTTCATATTAACTACCAACCTCAATCTCTTCTACCTCATAATCAATAAGCTCTACTCTACAGTTTATCTGTTTGCAATTTTATGTCAAAAACTAAACAGATTCTTTCTAACAAGTAACTGTTTTGTTTTGTACCTTATACTATAATTCTACATATATGTTAAACCACCTTAGACCTAATATATGCTATGTGTCATCAATACTGTAATAATTACTGTATAGAATATTGGCTTGTATCCTTCTAGATATATATGTTAATGTATTTTATAAAGTTTAATATTGTATAATCTCTGAATGTCAACACTTGTACTGCTGGAGCTTTTGTCATGTTCCACTTCAATCAACACACAACACTGAATGACATTTGACGACCTTTATTAAACTTCCATAAACATGATTGTTAACCAATAATTATACATTTCAACCAAAAACATGACACAGGTGATAATAACATCCCTGAAAAAAAACATAGAATAACCCTAAGGTCAGCATAACCAACTCACCCTTGATAAGCAGCGTCCCCCACTTGCTCACTTATCTTTGCATTAACAAGGCAGCGTTACCCCCGCTCACCTTCAATTTGTTGAATTAATCCACCATGCAAATAAGCAGCTCAGCTTGCTTATTAACTTATCCAACAGAGCAATCACTCACTTTCCTTCCCAACTTATTGAGATGCAAATCCACCACCAGATGGGGAACAGAAGAGGGCAAGCCTACCCCTCTTCTCTGCCCACCAGCCTGACTAAGCTCTTCCCCCTCTCAACTACCTAACTTCCAGCAACCTAACCTCCAGTAAGGCACTAGGTCAAACATAATTTGGTGTACCCATCTTCCCTACCCAAGCTAGATCCAAATCATTACCTCCTAACCCTATACAAAACTCACAAAAACAGCCGACTACCTAAAAACTGAAAACAAACCACTGACCCCTCACCTATGCTAAGGTAGCAAACCATAACCTCGTCATCTATCATAACTACTACCATGATGTAAGTAAATCATACCACCCGACCACAGGAAGCCTTACAATGATACTAAAAGCCTTACCAGCCACTCAACCCACTACTAAGCCCACCGCCATTGAAGCCATGCCAAGGCAAATGCATACCACCATGCCACATTGCAATCCCATAGAGCCGCCTAATGAAATTTTTTTTTCCTGTCCAATGAATGTAATATCCCTCTTAAATATTTCCTAAATTCCATTTAATAAAATGCCACCATCACACCAACTATCCATTATAAACAATAAGACACTTAAACCACCATCATGGCCGGTAGCAATATGACCTCAAAACATCACCATCATGGACGGCACCACCCACATTAAACCAAACCAGGCAAAACTAACTCAACACAATATAGCAACAAACTAGAGAATGCCCGATGCCACCATATCACAGAAGGTCCATAACACAATATTACCATTCAGGATGTAGTGAATAAACCCAACCCAATCTCTCCTGAAACTGCATTAACTCAAAGCTGAATCCTCCTATCAAACCCCCACATTTAGATTTCAAGCCTAATTTACTTAATGCAACCCACTAATCCTCTACTCCTGATGTCTGCCACACTATCTGACCCCTTCCAAAGAAAAACCCTGCTACCCCTAAAACAGTGTAAAATTCAAACCTGGTGCTCCCCACACAAGATCAAACCAAACAACATTACCATGTGATAGCAGGTAAGAAAAAACGGGAGCGCTACAGAATCCTGAAAGCTCAAAATCCTGAAGACCAAAATCCTGAGACCAAAATCCTGAAAGTTCAAAATCCTGAAAACTCAAAATACTGAAAACACAAAATCCTGAAAACATACAGGATACTTATTCCCGCACAAGTACATACAAAAAGAAATAAAACACAAACTATATTACTGTTTTGCAAGTATAAGAAGGGGGGCAAGCCCCCCTGCACCCCACACCCCCTGCTACTTAAATATATCGACTCCAAGATAGCACTTAGTGTAGTGAAGTGCAATCTCGGAGTTGATATATTTAAGTAGCAGGGGGCTTGCCTGCATATAATTGAAGAGTAATATGTTTCTGTATGTACTTGTAGTGGAATATAGTAAGTATTTGTATCCTGTGTGTTTTCAGGATTTTAAGTTTTCAGTATTTTGAGTTTTCAGGATTTTGAACTTTCAGGATTTTGGTCTGAGGATTTTGGTTTTCAGGATTTTGGGCTTTCAGGATTCTGTAGCGCTCCCGAAAAAACACACCAAATCAACAACTCCATATTCAGCTGCACTGCTGGCAGCCCATGACCTTTCATACCAGTTCATCAGCCGAAAACCCTCATCAGCTTCTTCTCACGCTTGTCGAGTCCACATTTCTTCAATCACCCAAGCAATACCAACTCTGTATGTCCCCATCTGCACTCAGTGATCTGTAAAAGAAAAGACTGTAACTATTCCACACATGCATAATCCAATTTCTTAATGACCATTAAGCATCACCAATTACATATGTCATCGATCATCTGCCTAAAATGCAGACACTTCCATGTGCAGCCACACCCCTGAAATTAAGACCTCCTAACAAGATCCCCATTGAATAACCTCCCAACTCACATAGTAATGTTACAACAGATACCCATATGAAATAAAACATTGCATAGCAAGGCTTATTCAATAAATAAAATTATTGCTCTTCTATAACGAAGAAGTTCTCCACAAAATAACAATTAAACAAAGAAAATTAAACCCATCCCCACTCCTGCTATACAGCCAATTAAAAAAAAAACTGTGTGCCCATTGGACAAGGACAACATACATTTATAGCCATCTTAACTAAGAGCAACATGCACGGCACTCTAGATTGTGGAATCTCACTTACCTGAACATGGTTAGGCTATGAAAACCTTAGAACCAATAGCCTGAAGACCACTCCAAGTACAGAATAAAATAAACTTGACACTCTGTTGTTTAACCCACCTCAACCCAGGCTCCCCCACAGCATACCCTATGATCCAAATAAAATTGCGCAATAACCATAACTATAAAATGTTGATAGATAAACAGCATAAGAGCCCTAAAACCATCATCTGATATACCAAAAACTCATTTAACAACAACCTACCTACCCTCTGAATGTCCTGAATAACTACACCTTACAGTGCCACCTCCAAGGCCCCGATGACAAGATAAACCTGCCAAACCCTCACTTACAGCTGTTAACATGCACAATACATGCACACCTAACTGGCAGTCTTTGCAGAAGGCCCCTTAATAAGTCACCGCCCTCAAGAACCTGCATGCAAAGTCCCAAAGTAGCCTTTTTTTTGTAGTGCAGGGGAAAAGATTGCCTGCAAACTCCAATTGTAGGCCACCAATGACCTGCCTGAATACCCTGTACCACTAACCAGTACTTAACCCAAGACAACCCTACTCAAAGCTATCCACCAGAATGGGGGACCAATCACAACAGAAACAGGGACAGATCTGAAATATAGCACTTTCAGTAGACAGTGGCTGGAATACAATAATGACACCAACATGGCCCCCCAGAGTTCCCCCGCATGCCACCATGTAGTGACTGCCCTCTTGTGTCCCCACCTCCAAGAGCAAAAGGTCTGGACAAACTACTGGATGGTTAACTGTAAACTCATCCCAGAGGCTCCGCCCCATCCTTCAGTCCTCCGAAACAGTAACTATAAACTCACCCCAGAGGACCTGCCCATATCCTTCACCCCCCCATCAACAGTCTCTAGCCCTGCAAGATTCCATGTTATCTGTTGATGGCCCCAAACTCTCCATAATTAAACCTAACCACTTGCATCATCAATCCCATGACATATCTCATCCTTACCAGTCCCCGCAAGACTCACATACCACATAAACTCATATAGAAATGAGCAGATAAATTTGTATCACTACTTGTGACCTCACTCTGTGCATATACCAACAGTCATAACCCACCCACAGCCGCACCCATCACCCAATGGGACCACTTCCTTCGATCAGCGGCTGTTGCACTCCATGATGACACCATATGTGACAACCTTCGTAGCACTCCAACTGCTGGAACACCCAATGTAGCACCAACTTGTTCAAAACTGTAATCTGCCATATAAACAATCTTATTATACTACCCCAGTGTTTAATTAAACATCCTCCAGAACTGCAGATCTCACATTATCCATGTTAACAAAGCCATAAAGCTCAATGAACTCCCATATACTGCAACAGCAACTTCGAGGCTAACCATGAACACTCCTGCTAATCTCCCAAAGATCAGCCATCTGAGTAACACACATATAATACAGCCATGAAAGAGACATGAAAATCTCTTCAGTTCACAATCATGCTCCTTTGCATTAGTCTAGCCACTTAAACAAAATTTTAGCTTTTTTTTTTTCTTTTTTTTTTCTTTAATAAAGCCCACCTTCCACCTTCAGAAAGGTGACCCAACAACAACTTTAAAACTGCACTTGTAAAAGGATCATAGTAAGACCCGGCAAGTCACAGAGAAGCAACTCAATTCCTAGTGTACTAGGAAGAATAGAAGTGCCCAATTCAATACAAGTTGTCTGTAAACCAAATTCTACTTCTTCATCCCCCTGTAAACTTGCTGCAGCCTTTAACAGCCCTTGTAACCCAGCAGCAAAAGCAATAGCCAAAAAGCATCTAACCAAGAGTTAAGTCCATCAAGGCCACAATTGCTCATGTGCCACACGGACATTACTCGCAGGTATTTCTCAGCCTGTGAAGAGCCAGTGCTACCCTTCAAGGCCATCTCCTGTCCTCAACTGAAGGAGAGAACATAGCTCTCAACCTTCCATCTCTGAAATGAGGAACACTAGGAAAAATGTGGAACACATACTAACAGCTCACTTAACAACTTCAACTAGGGAGGTCATAGTATGGTTAAATTATGCTGGTTTTACTTATGACAAAGATCTTTTAATAAATTAATATGATTCTTTTCCATTTACCATGGCTATCAGTTAAAATATTCCCAACACTGTATATGACCCCAAATGAGGTACCCTTGAGACAAACTACTGGATGGTTAACTGTAAACTCACCCCAGAGGCTCCGCCCCATCCTTCAGTCCTCCGAAACAGTAACTATAAACTCACCCCAGAGGACCTGCCCATATCCTTCACCTAGCACAAGTGACATCCTGAACTGAAGCAGTAATGCTAAACATTAAAGCCAAGTCAGAACCCTACCCACTGTGCCATTTCTCTCAACCTCTGAGATTAAGAAATCTGTCCCCGAGAAGCACCAATGCAATAAATGCTCAGTTAACAAAAGATATAGTATGTACGAACAACGCCATAGTACATGTACAATAAGCAAACTTCCTACACAGAAGCTCAGACTGAATGAGCAAACAGTATTTACAAATCATGGAATACAGCAGCATGCTACTAACTGAAACTGCACTTATTAAATGAATAACTCCCTAAATTCAAAGTCCTTAATTATTTCTATGACTAGATAACAGCTGTTTCCAAATGAACTGTTGTATGACCCTAATAATACCCACCAAAGACAGGAGCATAACTCTCAATCAATCAGGGATAAATTTCAACCAGCATCAGGGAAAAATCCAGTGAGAGAGGGAAAAAAAAAATAATCAGGGACACTTTTAAAACATCAGTGCTATTAACTTGAGAAAGTGACAGAATCAGGGCATATCCATTAATATACAGTTTCTAATGTAAAATAAGTCTATAACTCTTAATTATTATTATTCATTGTGTAATTCACCACCTTTCCTCCAAAAGCCACTAAATTTAGTAGGATCATGCACGGCCAAGAGACAACCCCCAGAAAAACCCAAAAACCAACGTGACAGAAAAATTGGGCACTGCAGAACTCTGTACTATCGAAAGACATGATGCCAACACCCAGGAATGGGGAACAGATGAAGAAAACAAAGCAAAATCTAGGCATCTTCAAAAGCTAGCTCCACCCAGTAGAAGTCCCTTGCCAGACAACCTGAAAACAGTCCTCAAATGTAGCATTAAGGCATACACAAACCCAGCTGTGCTATAGTTCCCGACTGCCATTAAAACCATCACACTTGATGCAAAATGCCAGTCCCCAGTTTGATCATGTGTCACACTATGCAACACTCTGTCACTCACTCCATCGATCTTGATAAAGTAAACTGTCACAGTACTGTAAACCTTCGCATCCCACTGACATGGACCATACAGCTATATGCACTACCTAAAACAGTACATGACAGGCCCAGACCCTCCATACAAGTGCCTTTCCTATCAAAGAGCTGAGGAGAGTAAGCCATTATATCACCACACTTAGTCAAGCTAATCATTCATCGAGCGGATGTTCGTATCCTGAACAAACAGATCTTAACATTTTTTTTTTTTTTAATCTCGTCTTTCTGTACCTGCCACAGTACAAACCCCTCTCAACTGTCAAATGACACATGCATACACAATTGCCAATACTTGCGGCCCTCTCTTGATCCCGGAAAATGCTCCCACATCCTGCCACCTCAGGATTTGTCTCTTGCCATGGAAACTACTCCTTATGACCTCCACTAGACTTCAGATTTCTGCCTCGATTATCAAACCCAGGACACTAGAATGCCAGCACTAAATGCTGCAGTTCCTGGGGGCTATAGCCTACAGAAAGCATTACTTCTGTTTAAATCACTGTAAGTCAGCACCATGTAGGAATGAATCCATTGGGTATGGCAATATCCACGCACAGCTAAATAAACAAAATGCCACTCCCTTGAGGGAGTCTGTGGCCCATGAAAAGATCCTTGTGGCTTCCTCCAGCAGAATCTTTACTTGGTGAAACAATTTCCCCACTCCATATCACCACGTAGAATAACCTATGGCACTGTAACCTCACACATGGTACTCTGCCATGCCCAGCAAAACACTGGAAGCACCAGCCAATGGGCTGGAAACCTGAACCAGAGCAGAGGCTAGACCCAAAAGAGGGACCATACCAGATATCCTTCTTACAAACTTTAGGAAATGATCTGAACAACTGCTTGGCAAACAACTGATTACAGAATAACAACCCTACTGAAGGGAATTTTTTTTTAAGTGTAATGAGTCATACCTTGTCAAAACCACTGCCATGTGAAACTAAATAACTTAAGAGAAAAAACACGGACTACCAATCACCACGAAGGTCCGCATAACTCAGACCAACTTTGTCTCACCCCCAAATCCCTATTTGTCTCCCTCCTAGAAAAAAAAAACTACTAACCTTTGTCAATACACACTACCCACCTGTTCCATAGACAACCACTCCAAGGCCTACCTGACTATCTACAGGTCGTCTCAGACGTAGAACCTGCTGTTGCAAGTTCATGCCAAAAATGTGATTACTACCTCAGTTACACTTGACAAAACCCTTTAAGCCCCTCCCTACCCTTACCTCATTTCCTCCTAAACATCCCTCAATCCCAATTAACCCTATCCTCCCCTTATTCTCTTAATTCCTGCTAACCTATGTATCTAGCCCCACTTGAAGATGTCCCAGGACAAAATGGTCTGTTCCAAACCTCATTTCTCCCTGGGCCTCTGCTGAAAATGGGTTCCTGACCCAATCGGACTTTCCCAATTACCAAATGTCAATAAATAAATAAATGCCTGTATTTATTAAAAAAAGAGCATGTGCTTTCATTTCTTACAATTTCATTCCTTTTATTTCTTATAGGTTCATAGGTTCTTACTAAACCTATAGTTAAAAGCAACCATCAAGAAGCTCAGTCACATCACCCAATACTGGTGGTTTGCTAACAGTGCCCCCCCATTAAGAAGATGTTCACTACATATTGCCTATGAAAATTTGCTAGTCATCCAGACTGGTTTTAAAGGGTGCTGCAAAAGTATTCTTTTTAACAGGTAAGGGCAGCTTTTTCTAGAAATGGAGTATACGTTGGGTTAGGTATCTGACACTCCATCTGAGCTTATTGATGTGACAATATAGGCTTAGGTCTCTGTCATGGGTGTTTGCTTTAGTGAAGGAGTTGAAAGATTGCTGGGTCATTCATAGCATGCAAATTTAGTGATATCTATTTCTGTTTTTTATGTTTCTGACTGTTCATTATTCTCACTGATAATGTGTAATTGTCTGTTTTTTTTTGTCATGCAACTTGAACTGTTTTTCATGGCAAATATCAATAAGCTTACAATAATAAAAATGCACTTATAATATGAAAATATTTTTTTTTGTAATATTTACTTCATGGTTTCCTCTGCAAAAGTGGAATGTAGTTTACATAAGCTAAAGTGCACGAATGTTGTGTTAACCCTTTAACGATGATATAAGACTATAATAATGATGCTATATTCATCTTGCTTAGTGACTGTATCTTTAGGAAGGCACATGGAGATCAGGATGGTAGGAGATATCAGTACTTTAACATGCAATACTGAGACGTGTACCATATATACCTTAAGATGACAAAACATGAACAGTTATGCTACTGCATAGGTTTGGAACTGTTATTTGCCTAAAAATGAACCATTCTGAACGCATACAAGATTTTCTTTGACAGTTATTATGAGCAGTCTATAACACTTCTAAGTTTGAAATGATGAACTTTTATTTGAATAATAAGAAACATAACAATTTTGTATTTATTAAAAGTAACTTTGACATTCATTCCAGACACTGTTAATAAGTGTTATGAAGGTTGTACTTATTCCAACTGTAATGACTAGGCTGAGAGTGTACAGCAAATAAATGAATGAATGGATATAAATAAACAGTAAATAAAGACAATGACTTGGAAAAGCGAAGGCAGGAAGCAAAAGAATACATAGAGAAGAAATAAAGGTAAATCACACATGCTGAACAGTTACTAACAAATCTTCACAGGAGACACCACTACAGTTGGGAGTATGCAGGTAATACTCCTGAGCTATCTGACTTTTATGACATATTTTTGAATAAAAATAGTCTCAGAATATGAAAGACATCTTCTGTTTTATCAGTACCAGGGCAGAATGGGACTTTATACACCTAGATGCAGGCTGTACATTAGTACTCAATGAAGTAATGACAGAGTTAAAGGAATATGGACTGGAAGGCATCCATTTATCTATTGGTTAAAAACCTTAAGACAGAAGAAAGCTTTAGGGATAGTTGTCTTAGTCATAATGTGTTCTTGTGGAAATATAAGCTACTATCATAGAAACAGCTCTTTTGTTTCTAGCAAAACCATATCTGTTAACACACTAAAGAAATTTCAAAGATCAAGTTGTTTATTGTTAACTACAATTCACTTTTACTGGCCATATTAGATACTGCAAAAAAGTCTAATATTAGATGGTGTTAGTTTCTACTGAAGTACTTACACAAATACACACACTGGTTTCTGTAACACTCTGGCCTTACAAGAGTGAAATGCAACCATCATACTCCCTTCCTACAACCCTACTGTATAATTTGTTCCCTTATAAGACACTGGTAGAGTGCTATTTTTATACTGTGGCATCTACGTTTATCATTAGGATCCAGTCTATGCATAATAAAGTGTTGAATATTAAATGTTCATTTTTTATGATTGAAGAACTGATAATTCTCTTCTTCTATAACTTTCTCAATGTCAGCATACATACAATTAAGTATAAACGTATTTCCTGGTAACGTTTCCTTTTAATATTCATACCCCATAATATTATCTGGATAACTATTGAGCCACTGATTATCTTTGAGCACAGTAAGATCTTTTCTGCATCTTACACATTTAACATAAAGACAAGTATCAGAACATCGGAGTTTTGTATGAAGCAAACTACTGCTTTATTCTGCCAGGAAGGCTGCTTTTACCAGCATGTAGTCCAGGAAGTTGCATCTCATCTATTGTGGTTTGAGTGAATTGCTGCTTATGCAGCATTTGATTGCAAAACCAGACTCAGACTCTACCTGGTCTTGTGTGGAATATGTTCCCTTTAGAGTCAAAGTGCACTCTGCTTTAATACCATGTAACTACTGGCACAACACGTATACTATGGCATGATCAGTAGATGCCTCTCAACAGACAGTAGTCTTTCCTCACATCATTTCCTTACTGTGTAAGAGCAAACCTTTGTATATTCAACCTTAGAATGCCATAAAAAAGATTATGTCAATATATACACACATCATTTATTTTCAGTTGGTCTACTAACACATACATCAACATCCTGTAAACAACTGTATGTCAAAAACTGAAACTTCGACAACATATTACTCATGCACAGAGGAAGAATGTCAGTGCATGTGACTTTAAAACATTGTTTTTTACAGTGGGACAAGCTCTGCACCCCCCCCCCCACACACACACACACCTCCACTAATTATATATACTAACTCCCAAGATTGCACAGTCCCTAGGGAAAGGTAATATTCCCCTACCTTGGAGATTGTTGATCTTGCACACTTGACTATGTGTAAAATAGACCAAATGTGGTCCATTAAACAGAGGTCGACCAAACTCCCTGTTGACCAAACCAACAGAACCCACACAGGCATACTATGCAAGCAGTTCTGTTTTGTTGTCATTCACCTCACTATAACATGGGTTTACAGAATTCAGAGTTTGTCAGTAGAAATTATTTAAATCAAAACCAGATGTAAAGAGTTTTAAGATCTGTTAAAATCTTCCAACAGTGAGATTTCACAATCTCTACCACTATACATTTATAAGTTAGAACTATATGCAAAAGCATACAAAGAAAGTTTTAATGTTGACTGAAGCAGTTTCAATATTTTTAACAGGATGACAAGACAGACAGATGCATAGTCTGCCAATTCTGGTGTATTTACAATGAACAGATGTCTTGTATGCCTTTCCCAAACTCCATTCCTTCCATCGAACAACTACACTGATGGTGGTCAGTCTCTAATGGTCAACTAACAATGCTATGTGAGCTGAAATAGTTTCAAAGTACCTGACAAAAAATAAAGAAAGACACCTCATTTTAAATTTGTACAGTTAAAAATGTGTGCATCATTATAAAAGGTAGAATCTCCGGAGTTATGGCATTTTTAATATCTTAATTGGAGTTTTAACATGGCTGTTATTGTCTGACATACAATGCATGGATAATTTGCGACTGAACAGGACAATCTGATACCCCCCCTCCAGACAAATGCACACTTCACCCCTCCCACACACCCCAACACTAACTGTCTGCTAAACTCCATGAATCTTGCCTTTGACATGATCAAGTAAATACATGCTTTTGGCTATGTTCAGTCAAAGTAAAGTATACAACTGGCAGTTGTCTGAATAGCTTGGCTGCTTGAATACCTTTACATAGGTATTTTCAGGAATAGAGCACAGGCCTAATTAACATAGTCTTCTCCCCCACAATGTCTCATTAGCATTCCTGGCAGGCCACGTGAATAGCTCACAGATGAGCTGCAACTATTTGTATTGCAGTACAGTGGTAGGGCTGCCTCTCTGAACTGGAAATGGTTACAGCAAGATGTTTACAAGGCTTACCTCATGGTAACCTTTCTGAATTTGTGAAGTTCATGAATATGCCTGCAGTAAATAAAGTCAGCTGGAAATAGACTAAAAGTCCTTGTAAAATATACTCATTCATTCACTGAAGAGGACACCTCTGAATCCAGAAAGTGCTACTTCATCTTCAGAATATAAACTGAAAGCAAAATATAAGAAATTATACATTGTGGAGATACTGAATGCAGTATACATACTCAGAAGCATGAATAGTTCTTGAAATTTGGGTAACAAGACAGTTATCAATGACAAAAAAAAAAATTAAAAGAATTCTGGAGATGTAATGGCCCTGATGCAGATATGCAGTTACTGAAAGATTTTGCAATGAAAGTCTGGCATGAGCCAAAAATATCATTGGCTATACAGAAATTTAGTCTTATTTATCTTTGAGTGAAAACATGAGTTGTGTCCAAGACATAATGTTCCATGTTGACAAAATAATAGTTTTTATTCAATGAGAAGAAAATACTTGATATGATTCATGAACTGTATCTTTAAAAAGTAAGAAGCAAAGAAAATCAAGTGATATAATGTACTGGGGACTAATGCAAACTCAGATAGCATACATTGGGCAGAATAATCTCCTATGCATGCCATACCAACAGTCCAAAAGAAGACATGCCAGTATAGTAGGTCATCAATGAAGGAAAGTGGGAACAGATTTCTTCCAGCTCAAGGCAGCCATGAATGTTGTGTGTAGGTTATTATTCCATGTTCTATGAAGTAATCATACAGACAAACAAAAGTGCAAGTCTATATTCTCAAGGCAGAGGATTTTTACATATTATTGTCATATCTAACAAAGGATTTAATGCAGAAGTCAAGAGTGCCAAAGATTTGTGCATGAATGAGAATGTAAATGCATAATATCCAATTCTTTGTTGTGATGAACAGGGAAATGTGGAGAAAACTATTTGATGTTCACAACAGAATCTCATAAGTAAGAGCATAAGTGTCATCTCACAATCTTGGAATCTAGTAATATCTGCTGGAGTAACTCAGAAAAAACCCCAGGACTTGCAGTAAGGGCTGCAGTAAAAAGGCTATGTTTCTATGATGCATAGAATTATGATTTAAAAACACTTTAGCAGCAATGAGAAAAGAGATCATTATTAGCTAGTGTGCATGTCTCTGAATTGGCATTAATTACTGTGAGTGCTAATCATCCATTTCATATGATAGTTAACACCGGTGGCTGATTCATCATGTTAGCACAGGCACCCCTCCCCCCATTCACTCTCCCACACACACAGCACATAGTAAAACACGCAAACACACACACATATACCACATACTGCATACCTGGCAGAATGTCCCTAATACCAACATTTTATCTACCCTGATAACTCACAGATTATGACAGACAGCTATTAATGCCACATATTAGAGCTTCACACTTCATATCCTTCAATAAATGCATGCTAGCTCAAAACCTGTCATTCCAGTGACTTTCTAAGAGCAATAATTATCCTATCATTATTTTTGGCTTTGTGTAGAGTTGCTGCACAACAAATTTTCTTTCTTTTCCCTCTCCCTTGTAACTTATGAACTGCTGCTGGAATTAAATAATGGCTGAGAACTTCAGTATATGCTATAGAAACATTGTTGCTAGATTATCAGTTAGCTCAGGGAGAGATGATGATATTTCCTATGGCTACAAGCTGTTTTCCAGCCTTTTTATTTCACTTTCCTTTTTTAAACCATATTTTTTTCCTATTGCATGCATAACGTCTAGTGATGGTGCAGAGATCTAATATCCTCTGTTAGAGTTGGGAGCCTACAGGGTTAGAATCAATGCAAAGTAAAGAACCAAGCAGAGCAAATACTATTTTGATTGAAAATGCAAGAAAAAATCAGACCTACAAATTAGAGCAAGAATTTACAGTGTGTGGAAATTCCACAGCCTATAGTAGAAACATTTGGTTAAGCAGCAGAATCAAGACCTAATATAGTTAATCGGGAGGATGGAAATTTGCACTGAAAGAACTAGAAACATTTCTATAAGAAAAAAAAATTTGATATGTTTTACTACATGAAGAGAGACAACATGACAACTATTATAGCAAAGAGATGAAAAGTCAGATTCTTCAAGAGATAAATACAAGGAAAGCTATACTGCATCGAGAACTGTTCCTAATTCCAAAAGAACTTCAGATGTCTGTATTACATTGTATTAAATATTCCAGACTTGGCAGAACATTGAAAAATGAATATTGGAAAGGCATCCATTAGTCTGAGGACTCGTGTTGTCTTTTATTTAAATGTCCTTTGAATTTGTGCAACATGTATTAGCTGATATAATACACACGTGGGCACACACACACACACACACACACACACACACACACACACACACACACACACACACACACACACACACACACACACACACACACACACACACACACACACACACACACACACACACACACACACACACCAACATACACATATAACATATTCTAACCACATAGAAAACCATTGAAAAATCCAACATCAAAAAACATTTATCACTGTTTTTGCAGAGGGACTAAGTCCCCTTGCACCAACCTAGTGGCTGTTTGAACACCCAAACTACCTGTTAATTACATGTACCAATTCTAAGGTTGTAATAGCACTAGGAAAAGGCATAAATCCCTCTCTAGTACAAGCTCATTTTTGTCAGTATTTTGTATTTCATTCTTCAAATTTTACAACCTTTTACTGCCAGTTTTATGTTGTTTCAGTCAGTTTAGGAACACCTATGTATGTATATATATATATATATATATATATATTTTCCCCTTCAGAAGGTTGAATGGCTGAAATCTTGAAATGCATATGGTCGAGATCATATGCTCGAAATTTCAGAAGTTCGACCTTCTGAGTGGGGATCGGCACACAGCGCAGAATGGGAGATTTCCCTTTCTGCGCTGTAGTGTGATCTCGGAGTTGGAATAAATAAGTAGTGGGGGGTGTAGGGGGTGCAGTGGGGCTTGCCTCCTTGCAGAAACATTATTTTGTGTTATGTTGTTTTTTTTTTTTCCCTTTTGGAAGGTCGAGCTTTTGAAAATCGAGCATATGGCTTCGGCCATATGCATTTTGAGATTTCAGCCATTCGACCTTCTGAAGGGGAACTATATATACATATAGATATCTATAACTCTATGTATTTATATAGATAGAAAGATATAAATATAGATAAATATATCTGTCTATATGTATATATATCGGTAGCTCTCTCTTTCGCTCTCTCTCTTTCTATATATATATATATATATATATATATATATATATATATATATATATATATATAGCTATATCTATATATATATATATATATATATATATATATATATACATTGTGGAATGAATATGGTCTCCTCTGTGTTTGACCAACATCTGTTTAGCTGAAAAAAATTGATAGACTAAACAGATCAACAAGAGGCAGGGGGAGACTGCACAGTTCTCAGGGTGGGGAAATATGCCCTTTTCCAGAGACTGTGCAATCTTGAATTTAGTACATATAATTAGAAAGGGGTGTAGGAGGCTCTGCTCCTCCACATAGGGGTGCAGGGGGCGGGGGGGGGCTGCTCACACTGCAAAAACATTGAAAAATGTGTTTCAGTGTTATCAGATTTTTCAATGGTTTCCTATGTGCTTAGATTTTTGTCACTTTTTTAATATTTTTGTAGGCTGACAAGGGCCGCTGTACCACCCCCCTGCAAAGACATTGCTTTAAACTATTTTTGGTTTTACAGTTTTTGCTTTTTGATGAAATTATCAATCAGCGCATGAGTAGTAGTGTGTCAGCATTTCCAATCTCAATCTTTCTGTGTTAACTTTGTAAACATTGACCTTTGGGATTTCAGTCATTATCAGTACACATATCTATATCTAGATATCTGTATCTATCTATCTCTATGTTATATATATATATATATATATATATATATATATATATATATATATATATATATAGATAGATAGATACAGATAGATAGGTCAGACAGCCAGACTGTTGATATGTCATCACAGTAAAGTTGATAGTGAAAAGTCAACATGCTTCTAAAAATACTCTGAAGATCACCTTTGATTATATATACTAACTCCGAGACACACAATTCCCAGAATAAGGGCATATTCCTCTACTGCAGGGATTGTCAGTTTGAAACATCTGTCAACCATCTGATATGTCAACTGAAGTGTATTGACAAAATGGATATAAACATTAGAGTGCTTCTATAAAAGTTGCCATGTAGTTCTTTCTCTCTCTCTAAATATATATATATATATATATATATATATATATATATATATATATATACATACACACACACACACACACACACACACACACACACACACACACACACACAGTATATATTGTATATATAGATATACATACATCTATATATACGTGTAAATATATATATATATATATATATATATATATATATAATTTTGAAACTTCAAAACCTCGAACATCCCAATCTTGAGGTTCAGATGTTTGAAGTTTTGAAATCTCAAAACTGAACAACTGAGATCGCCTGACAGTGCTTAACAGTAACTTTACCCTTCTCTTTACTGTAGTGCGATCTTGGAGTTGGTATATTTAAGTAGCACAGGGTGTGGGGGCTGCAGGGGGCTTGCCCCTCTGCAAAAACATGATTGCTAACATTTTATTCTTTTAGTTTTTTTTTTTTTTTTTTTGCGATTTCAAAACTTCGATCATCTGAACCTCGGGATTGTGATAATCAAGGTATTGAAGTTTCGAAATTACAAAGTGGACCCATGTAGACATGTGTATACACACACACACACACACACACACACACACACACACACACACACACACATATATATTTGTGTGCGTGTGTGTGTGTGTGTGTGTGTGTGTGTGTGTGTGTGTGTGTGTGTGTGTGTGTGTGTGTGTTTTTGTGTGTTTCAGACAGTTACATAACATATACTAATCATACAACATGCATATGTTATACAAGGTTTCATGTGAGAAAATTGAGCCCTGCAATGTCAGGACCTAAAATACTAAAATTAAACATCAGAATGTCAACACACCATAGTCCTAACTGGTTGCAGAGACAAACATGGAAAAGTTTAAAATACTTATTTTTGAAAAGGGTTTAACTCCTCATACATCTGAATGTAGTGTCTAACCCTACACAACAGATCTCTAAATATACTATCTCCAAGGTTACACTAACTCAAAGTAAAGAGGAATCTGTTAAAACATAAAAACTCAGTATTTCCTATTACTGTGAATAGCGTAAACTACATTACGAGTCTGAATTTAAATGTTTGTGTCTTTCGGCTTTTCCCAGTTAGGGGTCGCCACAGTGGAACTCCGGTCCGCTAATGATTGGTAGTTGATTTTTATGTGCCGAGTTACCAGCCCTGATGCACAATCTTCAACGAAGATACGCCCATTCATGCATGTCTCCACGCAGAAGACGCTCTAGCTGAGAATCGAACTATACATGATAATTTACATTTTATCAGAAACGGACATAACAAACTGCAGTGCTCAAATCAAAGCACAATATTTAGTATGTTAATGTGTTATATTTTTGCTATTATTATTAATATGTATTGAAATTCAAAGAAAAATAACTTTATCTTAATTCTTTGACTTTGTTAAATGTAACTTGGATTTAACAGATTATCTATATGGTCTGGCTGGTTGCAGTACCTTAACATTTCTCTGTATAGAACATTATCTTCTGAGTTCCTCCTAAAATATTGCAGTTTACTTTGTCAAATAGTGAAACTGAAACAAAGCATTGTATATTGCAGTTTACTTTGTCAAATAGTGAAATTGAAACAAAGCATTGTGATATACACCCATCTGCTCTTTTATGTTTGTAAAACGTGTTGATAATATTTTACCTGTGATATGTTCTATAACATGAGTTTGTAGTTTTATTTTTTCCACATAGAACACTCTGATGTATAAATAAGCATATTTGCAACACTATGACATAGCACTTACTATCAAAGACAACAAAGTATGACAAGGCCCAAGGCTGCGTAGGCATATAGTAATACAGGAACAGTGCCCGCATTCTGGGATTAAGCTACAGAGTAATTTAGAGAAGCTGGTTACTGGCAACAATCATGCTACTAAAATGTAGTTATGTGACCAAACTATGTGCAGTTATGTGACCAGCCTGTCAAGAACAATAAGGTGGTAAGCCTGACATTGTGTGAGTTCAGACATGTAAGTAAGAAATTCAAATTTAAAACTGGGGCACAGTGAGCAGGCCACAGAGAGACAGTGCTACAAAGCATTGACTTAGTTCATTATATAATTAAGAAGGAAAGGGGGGAAAGTGTAAACGCAGAAATGATGGACTAGCTAGCAAACAAACACAAAAAGGGTTATCTTAAGGAGAGAAAGGCTGTTAAGGAAAGATAGGCTGAGGGGACATAAATGTGTCCATTTTATATTGTATAAAATATAGGGTAAATAGGAAAGGCAACTATAAACCTGAAAAGAAAAGAAAGAGGCAGTAAAAAGTAGTAGGGATAGACAAACAAACATAACACTCAAGCATATACAGAAAGGAGTGGTATGAACATAATGGAGCAGACAACAATGGAGAAAATCAGATATAGTGAGGAAGCACAGCAATTGCTGGGGATATTTGAACTACAAACAGGGTACAAGGAATGAGACATAAGGTAGAGGAACAACATGATGTGGGGCAGTTGGGATACAGGGGGCCTGTCTGATATTCCCAGACGTGAGCCCACCCATGGCTGACAACAAGGGTAGACCTGATTTTCACAATGGGCCAATCATGCAAATTCTATTAACCACACTATGGGGCTCTTAATTTTCTCAGCATGAGTATCCTGCTGTTAATCTAGCTCAGACATGACCAGCCACCACACCTGATACTGATTTATTTTATTGACATTTCATTACTGTGAAAATCCATCTAGGTAGGAGACCATTTTCAGTGGATGCCCAGGGAGAAAATCTCCAAGGTATTTCATAACATTTTAAGAACAACAATTTTACAATCTTCAAAAATAAAAAAAAAAAATGACAGTTTTAATAATTATACCAAATTAGACATAACATGAAAATATTAGTTAGGAATAGATATAAGTTATATGACAACGATTTAATATTTACAGAAATTTTAGCCAGTTTATAAAGAAATTAAAGTTATGTTAGTGTAATATAAACAAAATTGCAGTCTGAAGTGAGAAGGAAAAACAGGGTTATGGAATAACTAGATAAGAGTCAAGGGAGAGAAACTGAAGTTAGGAAGTGACTAAAAAGGGGGGAGTAAGGAGGTGTTAGGTATAAATAGGTACTTGTTCATATTTAGGAATATAGTTTACCATAGGGATGAACAAGAACAGAGACAGATTTTGGCTAATAAGTCTTTCAGGATGGTTTGAAAGCACTGGATTGAGCATAAAAACCTGACGGATATAGATAACACATTCTAGGCCTTAGCAACATGGTATGAGTATAGACCATGCCTATTAGATATGATAGATTTATGGACAGAGAGAAGTTTTTGGTCATTATAGTTGAGTGGGAATCTATTTGTGTAGAATGGTATTTAGTATCAGGCAAGTACTTGATGCTGGATAATTTTATAGGTGGTAAGACGCTGTACATATATTAGTTGATGGGGGTAGTTCTAACCAATTTAGGCTTTTTAGTGCTATACAGTGGTGGGTTCTGAAGGGGGTAATTGCTACAAATTTAACAACTTTATTATAGCATTGTTCAGATTTTGCTTTTTGTGATGCCTGGATGTTAGTAAGGAAAGGACAACATAAAATAATGAGGGTAGACTGTAAGCAATGGCAAGTTTAGTTTTAGTTGCATTGTTGAGAAAGGTTTTTGCTCTATAAAGAATCCCTAGCTTTTGGTGACTTTTTAAAATACAGTTTTCTTTATGCAGGTCGAAGTTAAGATCATCATCTAATAAACTCCACCAGTATAACAAACTTAGAACCACAAATAATCAATGAATCACTTCCAAAACAGAGAATACTTTAATTGTTAAGCGCTTTCATTCATAAGAACTTCATCAGAACCATGTTAAAGTTAAAAACACACTAATTTATACACAAACAATGCTGGAAAATGACACAAAATGAAAAACGGTCAAAGAAAAATCACTTAAGTATGCGTTTCGTCCACCTTTAATCACTGTGAACTTCTTCAGAATACACATTCATTCAAACAATCACTATAAATAGTCACTCAAATACATCACATGATCATTCCATCCAATGAAAATCACATAAAAATACACATATATATGTGTGACTTTAAAAATACTACTAAAGTATCAAGTTGGGAGTGTGGCCTAATGGTTAAGGTGTTTGCCTTACAAACACAAGGAGCAGGGTTTGAGCCTCACAAGGGATAATTGGCTAGGCTTAAAATGGCTCGCAAGGGCAGTTAGCTTAGTACTAATCTATGAACCTATATAATTCAAAACAAACACTAAACAGAATTTTTTAAAAAGTTCTAAAAAAATCCTTAATCAAAGCGTGTAAATATAACATACTATATATTTATAATCTCCGTGCTTGTAAAAAACATTTAATATTAGTAGCTTCATTCAATCCAGGAAATTCATCAGCTTTCAACATAATTTGCCATAAAGCCTCTCTACATTCCAATTTAACTTTATAGTTCCCACTAAACAAATCGTCACTAATTTATACCCCTGATGTAAAATCACATGTTACACTTCCACCAATACATTTCAGATGAAACAACTTTATGCATTAACCCATTACATAAAACTTCTATTTTAACAGAGAACTAATTCAACAAGAATCATTCAAACCTGGGTGGTTGCAAGCATTTAAAATCATCTGCCATTTTAATTAATTCTTTAACAAATGTTCTTCTATGAACCAACCTTGTCCATCCATTTTAATATGTTCTAAAATCATAAAATGAAAAGTATATTGTGCATGTTGTTCAACATGTCTATATAAAGCATTTGTGCTTTTTTGATTTCTTATGTCTAAAATATGCTCGTACACCCTTCTTTTAAAATGTCTCTTGCTTTTACCTACATAAAAAGCTGTACAGAAATTACACTGAGCTAAATATACAATACCAACAGTGTTGCAAGTAAACCGACATTTAATGTAATAAGTGTGGCCATTGATAGTGAATGGATCACTACTGTTGACATACTGGCAAATAGAGCAATGGCCACACTTTCTGGAGCCAACTGTACCACTGGTTCCCTCAACATATCTTTTTCCTAAAATACTTTTATGGAATTTCCTTTTTTGTATACCATGACTGGTTTGACACCCAGTTTCTTGATGAATTCAGTTTCAGTGAAAACAATACTCCAGTTTGTACATAGCACATCGTATATATATAGAAAAAAAGTCCAAGTAGCCACTACAACCAAACAAAATGAATCCAAAAGGCTACTAGCGGAATCACAAAGATGCTGGAGACGTGAATAAATTCCACACTTTAATGAAGGTTAACCTTTATTAAAGTGTGGAATTTATTCACGTCTCCAGCGTCTTTGTGATTCCGCTAGTAGCCTTTTGGACATCATATATATATGGTAACTATCCACAGTAAATGTAGTAATGAAACTGTTTTTATAATTATGTGTGATACTACTTTCCTGCTGTAAAGTGTGTGCATTAATGTTATTCTCTGTAGGTGGTCCCAAAATAGGACTGTATACTCCATTAATCATTTTGTTTACCACGCCATTTAAAATATCATCCAGGAAAGTCTGGGGATACCCTTTTTTTAAAAAACATATCTACAACTTTCTTACATTCTGTATTAAACTCATCCAAATTGGACATCATTCTGGCCATACGAACTAACTGGACTTTAACTACTGCTTTTTTCTGATGTTTTGGGTACAAACTGGAATAATGTAAGTATGTGTTGGAAAAAGTTGGTTTTCGAAAAATTGCAGAGTAGAAACAATTATTAACTGTATCCTTGCCAATCTCCACATCTAAAAATGAATTTTTTCTTAAATCATAGTTGGAATAAAATTTTAAGAAATCAACAATGTTGTCATTATACTCCAGAAGTTTTTTTCGGATTTTCAACAGTATCAATCCAGAAAATAAAAACATTGTCCAAAAATCTGATGTAAAGTGACCAACACCCTGCATACTGGCTAGAGAAAATATAATCATTCTTCCACTTAATCATGACATAATTAGCAAAACTGGGGGCGCATGCAGCACCCATTGTCACTCCATTTACCTGCCTTTAAGTTTGTCCCTGCATTTAACTTTATTCTGGCTTGCAGCCATGACTTATTTTGACAAGTTATTATTGTTTACAAACTGCAAGTGATAAACAACAAAGAAGTTACTTCCGTGGCTAACAGTACAGGTGTGCACAACTGCAGTCAGTTAGGTAAGTAAGCATGTGCTGGAAAGTTTGCATAACTTGGGTAAGGCATAGCATTTTTTCACTTTTTTTTAAAATGTTTGGTTACTGTCTGGGGGCCAGATGGTGTTGCATCATGGGCCAGATTTGATCCATGGGCTGAATCTTGTGCACCAATGAGATAAACTCAGTTTTTCAGCTCTTCTCCCTGTGGGAGAGGGACACAAGTTCCTGATTAATTCTGTTCTAGCTGCTCTCTACTCCTTTCCCTCTCTGCTACTCTCACACACAGCCCCACCCCCTGATTATCCTGATTAGTCAGTCCCTCCTAGGGTGACATCTTTAAACCATCTCCCAACTACCTAACACATTCATTTCTCATTCTGTAGCTGCTTTGGCTTCCCTACCCCTCTGTTTGTTGTGCATGCACAGCAAGTAGGTAGATTAGTGCCACATTTATACTAGGGATAAAATACATTACTGTCTTATTACTGATGACTGCTGATTTATTTGGTTATTACTGCTAACTGCTGAGTCATTTAATGGTGTGAATTGTGACTGATGTTCAGAACTCCTATATGCTTTGAGAGTTAGCTGTTGTATTAACTGACAGACTGGTTGTATTTCTATCTTATTTTATGAAAGTAGAGCTTAATTGTTGTATATCTGCCAGGCATTCTGTTAACAAAGTGTATTCACGTTCTTCCTGCATCTGTAAGCATTCCTGTTGCATGTGACTGCTCTTAGAAGACCTAGAGGCTGGACTTGTTTATAGGTTTGTACTAAGCTAACTGCTCTTGTGAGCCATTTTAAGCCTAGCCAATTATCCCTTGTGAGAATCAAACCCTGCACCTTGTGTTTGTAAGGCAAACACCTTAACCATTAGGCCACCCTCCCAACCCCGAAAAGGTTGCTCCTCTCCAAGGAGATCACTCACACACACACACACTTGTTGAGTGCAGGATTCAAACCCCTACCTAACTGGTTAGTGATACTACAGGAGTATGCATTTACACGACGCACTATACACATTACTTTTACACATTGACAATTACATTTATAGAAGGCTAAGTGAATACTGTTCATGTTGCCGTTAGTTCATACTGAATAACATAGCTGTAGAATTATTATCTTAAAACAGCCATACTTTGCATTGTGCAATATATCTTGTCTGTATTCATTGCTGAATTGTACAGCTGTTATCAAGTCAGGCTGCATGTTAATGCTGTTAGTCTGTGGTTGTACAGAGCTGATAATGTATGCAATATAATTAGTTTTACTCTGTCTGTATACCTTGCTTGCTCTGCACTTCACATTATTATAACCTTTGCACTAATTCTGCCTTATTTAACTTTATTTTTCAGTTTGCATGGGTTCTTTCCTGCATGATCCCCCACTAACCTGGGATTAACTGCATAAGCTGACTATCTTAACTAAATAAAACCATCTGGAAACAAGAACCTGACACCCTACAGCTTTTTTGTTGTAATAGGGGAATTACAACTTGGTTTTTGTTAGGTTTTAAGGCTTAAAAGGTGTATGCACAACATCAGTGAAGGGTTCCACTAGATCGGCCCAATACCTTGAATCAGCCATCTCCATACAAACACAACACACACACACACACACACACACATACATAGTGTTCCAGTCCCAAGCGTTTACTGTGTAAATTAGTCGATTTTTGCTTTTCACACACAGCAGCTGCCAATTCCCTTCAGCTCAGGGTGTATCTCATTTGGTCACTGTCCCTGCGAACGGGCTGTCTCTTAGTCCCCCACTTGCTGAATCCTTGGTCATTGGCCACATCTGCCGTGAAGAAACCAGCCACAAGGGCTCAAGGGCTTTAAAAAGAAAATAAGTTACTTCACCACTGTCCCTGCGAACGGGTTCTCTCTCAGCTCCCCACTTGCTGACTCATTGGCCATTGGCCGTATCTGCAGTAAAGAAACCCAGCCACAAGGACTCAAGGGCTTTAAAAAGAAAATATGTGACTTGACTACTGTCCCTGCGAACAGGTTCTCTCTCACTCCCCTACTTGCTGAATCCTTGGCTATTGGCCACATCTGCAGTGAAGAAACCAGACACAAGGTATCAAGGACTTTTAAAAGAAAATAGTTTACTGTAGCTATGTTTCCCTCTTAGTCTGCTACAGTAGAAAGTACCTGCCTAAAGCAGAAATAACTTGCTCTACTCACAGCTAGGGACAACAGCTGCTCCCCCACCCCCATCTGCTGTAAATTCATTCCCCAGTAAACATTTTCTTTTTAGTTATTAGTAATCAAAGATAAAGCTCTAGGTGAAAAAGGGTAACCCAGTAGATACACTGGAATTGCCCACTTGTAAAATAGAGGTAAAAAGGTACTTAAACTGCCACTTTTTGTCTGCTTCAAACTATGTATCTACCCAGAAAGGACACAGCTGAAATCAGGTCTATAGATTGTTATCCCTACTAGATTCTAATAACTCCTAACAATTTGGCTATTTAGACACTTACCCTGCAATCTTTAGCCTGGGGGGTTCTAGCCCACTCTGTTCGCTATGCTGACATTGCTCCCCTCCCTGCCCCCTATTGCCACCTGCCCCCAGTATCTCTGCATTTATTCATAGCCTTAACACCACCCCTAATTGCCAGCAATTAGGCTACACAACTAGTCACCCCCTCCCCCTACATCCAACACAATCATGCTACTACCTAATATAATAACAATCCTAATCTGTGTAGTTCTAGCTCACATTACATCCTACCGAAGCTCCACAGTCACATGCCCCAACAGCTTTCACTGTACTCTCTCAACACCTTCCCTCAAATGTTTACACTATAAGTACACAACCCCTGCCACCAAAAACATCCTCCCAATACACACACTCCATTACCAAACACCTAGCACACTCAAAAATAAAATATCCCTAAGATACCATAAGCAATTTACTATGTATATAAAACATATCCTAAACACCCTCTATAAACTAGCCCTCACTGGAGACATCCATCCAAATCCTGGTCCTCCCAAATCCAACCCAACCACAAACCCTAGTCCAAGCAACCTCCCCACAACTCAACTCCTAGCCAACAAGAAAACAACAGACCTACTTATAATGTCCCTAAACATCAGAAGCATATGCAATAAAACCAAAGAACTACATGCCAGCATAAGCATATATTCCCCAGATATTCTCTTCCTAACTGAAACCTGGCTCAAACCTCACATCAAAAGTGAGGAAATACTTCCACCTAAATACAACATCCTTCGGATAGACAAATTGTCCAAAAAAGGAAGTGGTGTAGCATTGATATTTAAACACCACCTCAATATTCAGCTTCTGAACTCATCTGCCCCTCACCACAACAATGAAGAAATCCTTTATGCCAATCTCATACTAAACCCAAACAAAACAATCAATATCATAGGATGCCATTTCCCACCAGGGCAAAATATTACACCCCTAGAAAATCTCCTGATCTGGGTTATTCCATCTCTACCCCAGGAAACCATCATTCTTGGTGACTTTAACATCAACAGGCTATCCTGTAATAACAATCTCCCAGTCATTCACCTTAATCTCCATGAGTTCACTCAACTCATTCAATCCCCTACCCAAATCAACAAACACCCTAACAATCATACCTTACTTGACTGGATCCTAGTCAACAAAGCCCCTCACTCTTACCTAGCAGGCTGCTTACCTGACAGTCTTAGTGACCACTCTCTCACTTTCCTAATTCAGCACCACACAAACAGTCTGAAGCCCATTATCCACAGGCATATATGAAACCAGTCCAACTTCAACCCCAACTTCTTCATCTCCTCCCTGCAAAAAATTAACTGGTCACCACTAAAATACCTCAACCTAGATGAGGCTGTCCACTAAACCCCCATGCTCCTGTAAGAAATGCCAAAGTCAGATCCAGGCATGCCCCATGGTTATAAAAGACCACCAGAACCCTAATGAAATCCAGAGATAAGGCCTGGGAGCACTGCTGACTAACAAAAAATAACTCAGATAGGCAATCATTCCTTGAACTGTGCAATAAAGCCAAAAGGCATATAAAATTAGACAAATCCCTGTACTATAAATCCACCCTAAACTCTGCCAACCACAACCCTAAGCAATTCTGGTCCACTATTAACACTATCCCCCACTCAGGGAAGGTTGATACTTCCCAGCCATCCATTTCCCCCTCCTCTGGCAGTATTGTTGAATCCTTCAACAAACACTTCACTGAAACTATAACATCTCTAAACAAACAACACTCCTATCTCTAAACTCCCCACTCCTCTTTTCTTCTTCACCTCAGTACCTACCTCCAACATAAAAAGACTATTGTCAAAACGTAAACCTACCAAACTCACAGCTGACAACCTCCCCTCTGAATACTTGAAAATTGCAGCTGATACACTAGCCTACCCAATTTCAATTCTAATCAGTCATTCCATAACAGGAGACTATGTTCCCTCGATATGGTAAATATCCCACATCATTCCCCTCCACAAAGGCACCCCCTCCACTGACCTATCCAATTACTGCCCCATTGCTATCCTCTCCCCTCTCTCCAAGATACTTGAAAAATGTATCAACACCCAAGTCTCCAACTGTCTCCTAGCTAATAATCTCCTCTCCAAAACCCAACACGGTTTCAGATCATATCAAAGCACTACCTCTGCTCTGCTCTCCTTCACCAACACTATACTTCATCACAAAAACAATGGCCTCTTCTCTACTACCATATTTCTAGATCTCTCAAAGGCCTTTAAGATGGTATCTCATGAGCTACTACTCTCTACTCTCCCCAACCTCTCCTTCTCACAACCAGCCTACAACTGGTTCCACAGCTATCTACACGGACACCAGCAATCAGTAATCTGGGATGATAACCTATCACCTCTCCTCCCAGTTACTCTCGGAGTTTCCCAAGGGTCTATCCTTGGCTTTCTGCTATTCTCACTTTTTACTGACTCTACTCTCATCTGCTCTGCCCCCACTCTACCAGAACTACAACAAATCACACAGGAATCATTTTCTTTTGTAGAAAGCTGGCTATCCAATGCTTAGCTCCTATTCAACCCAAGTAAGACAAAACATCTCCTGTTTCAACCTTCCAAAGCAACCCAAAACACCCCCCACTTCAACATTCTTGCCAAAGACAATACCATTATCTCTCCATCAGAACACACAAAATTACTCTGTGTGGAAATAGACAACCAACTTAGATTTGACACCCACATATCTCTCACAATAAAAAAGTTCACAAGAAACTTGGTGCATTATATCAAAGCCGCCAATTTCTAACCAAGGTGGCTAGAGTCTCCATAGCCAATTCCCAGCTAATCTCCACCCTACTCTATGCATCCTCCATACTTACCAACCTTAAACAGAGAGACCTACACAAGCTGGATGCTTGTTACAACAAAATTGCTAAATTTGCCACTGGAACCTCCTACTGCAGCTATCATTGTAACTCTCTTAAAGAACTAAACTGGCTAGAACTCCCGCAACTCCTTCACTTTAATCAACTCACCCTCGCATTTAAACTTATTAACCACCCCCTTAACATACCTTCCCTTCAAACCATTCTCCAACCCTATCACTCCACTAGGCCCCTAAGATCAAGCAACAAAAATCAACTCACTGTTATCATCCCAAAAACTCAGCAGGAGAAGCCATATTTTCATGTACCATATCTAAACTTTGGAACAATCTTCCACCCTCTATAACTACTCTACCTTCCAGCAGCCTTTTCAAGACTGCTCTCAAATTCCACTTAAATTTGCACTGGCTTTGTTCTTGTTCTAATCCAGACTAACACCCCGACCCTAACCCCCCCACCTAGACACTTAACCCAACTATACTACCACCACTACTAACCACAGTCAGAAATAGCTAATTGTCTTTACATACTTTAACATCTTGTCTGACAACTTTGCTACTAATATTATAAACGACAAGAAACTATCTTAACTTGCAACATTTACTGTATATACTGTTGATAATCAATATCTTGTTATTGTATTAAACCTGTAATGTTGTTTACTATTGCTGCAACTTTGTATGTCTGTTTATCATGTACATGATGTGGAGCTTTTCTCCCCGGGCATCCGCTGAAAAAGGACCTGCGTCCAGTCGGAATTTCCCAGTAAACAAATGTAAATAAATAAAAGAATAAATAAATAAATTTTACTTTCAGCATAGTGTCTATACTAATCACAACTATCTCTATAACTGCCAAACAACCCTGTTTGTGTGCTTGCAGTGATAATTAAAGTATTTCAGAGCTACTTAGATTAAGCTTTTGTTAGTAACTGATATTTTAAGCTTATTACCTTAAATTCATAGTTTTTCAACTCTTCTCCCTGAGGAGGCCGGGCCCACTCCACTCGCTATACTCACTCCTCTCCCCACCCTGCAAAAATCACCACCCTCACCCTATAACATCAACCTTATACCTAGCCTGACTACTCCCACACCTCTCTTCCACCTATCCCATAACCCCCCTAATTATTCCCTTAGTCATACCATACCTCCTAACTACTCTACCTCCCCACCCATTCTAAATAGGGCCATATAGTGCTCCATCCACCAAACTAACACTATCCCCCTCATATTAATTCTGTAATCACATAGCACTCAAATACTATCATGTCCATCACAACTATTACATTGATCTCACATTTCTCACTTACAGTCTCTCTCCTAACAATAATCACAGCTTTCCAGACACCCAACATACCTCCTACACCCACCTGTACAACCACCATATATAACCCACATTTATCAAGTTACTCAGACATTCACCCTGGCTTATTCACAGCTAATACCTCTGTACTATCCAAAGTAAAAACTTCTACCTCTCCAAATACACCTCCATTATCACACCACTAGCAGCGACTGTACCATTTAAAAAAAAAACTAAGTATAACCCACACAATTTGCCAAAGCATTATACCCCGGTGTGGTGATGTACAACCCAACCCTGACCTAACCCCCCCCCCCTCAGCCCAAGCAAACCTAGCAAATCTCTTACGCTATCAACCATAACTCTCCAAAGCCTTAGAAATAAAATACCTGAACTCCAGGTGTGGATTTCACAAAACAACCTGGATATTATAGCAGATACCAAAACCTGGTTGAAATCATATGTAAAAGACACAGAATTTCTTCCCCCAGGGTACTCATGCCTGAGAGCTGATCCACCCCAGAAGAGGGAAGGAGGAGTAGCAATACTCTTCCCTAGCAAATATCCATTAACTTCCTACTCAAAAGCAACACCCAACTTCTCCCCAGCTGAATTACTAATCTCTATATTAAAACTTAACAACCATAAAAACATTTGCATAATTGCTCTGTACATTCCGCCAGGAAACAACATACCAATATTAGAAAGTATACTTGCCTGGACTTCCCAAAATATAGATAATGAAACCATCATTCTAGGTGGTGTAAATATTGATTGGCTAGACATAGGCCACAACAACCCCTCTAAAAACATAAATCTTTAGAACTTCTCCCAACTAATTGAAGACATCACCAGACCCCACAAAAATAACAGTTGGGGCTCCACAATAGACTGGATATTAGTGTCTCACCCTAACAATGTCATCACTGCAGGCATACTTCCTAATGCCATTAGTGACTACCACCCAGCATATATCCTACGCAAACTCACCCCAAACCCAGGCCAACACCAATACAAATTAGCCAGAACTTTTACTAAGTTCCATCCATCCATATTTAATAAAACCTTAGCTAAAGTAGACTGGGAGCCCCTCAAATTCCTACCACTTAATGAGGCTGTTGAATTCTTTAACTCAACATTCCTAGATATCCTAAATGAGCAAGCACCCACCCGTCAAAAATGAATAAAACATAACCATGCAAGCTGGCTCTCAAAATCCACCAAAGAAGCAATGTCCACAAGGAATAAAATTTGGAAATCATGGCAGAAAAACAAAGACCCCTCAACTGTACTATATTACAAGCAACTCTGTAACCAGGCAAAACATCTAATAACCATTGACAAAAAAGCCCTCTACCTCCACTTACAATACAAACATAAAAATAATCAAAATAAATTCTGGTCCTTCATCAACCAACTATTACATCCAGGCTCTCAAGGCAATCCAACCCTCACCCACACAAAATCCCTATCAAACTTGCCACCCTTTTCAGTTCCTACTTCATTGACACCATAGCAAACCTAACCACTACCTTTCCTACAGTTACCACCACCACCACCACCAAGACATTTGATGACTAAATCATCCCAGAAAATAATCCTACTCTCAACTCTAACCTAATATTCTCCCCCATACCCACTACCACAATAAAAAAGTATTTTACTTAAGCTTAAACCCTGGCCCCTGACAATCTACCACCACACTTCCTGCAGCTAGCTGCAAACTCTATATAGCTTATCCCATCAGCATACTCATTAACAGATAAATTAAAGAATTCCTTGTCCTAGACATCTGGAAAAAAGCATTCCTTCTACCCTTACACAAAGGCAGCACCAACACTGACACCACAAACTTTCAACCCATTGCAATTCTCTCACTCCTCTCTAAAATACTGGAAAAATGCATCCATGCCCAACTCCTCAATCACCTGCTTGAAATCAAATTCTATCACCCACTCAGCATGGTTTCAGACCAGGACACAGCACCACTGCTGCCCTTCTACCCTTAATTATTACAGTAAACCGGGCACAGGATTCTGGTAAAATAATTACTTCACTTTTCCTCAACCTCTCCAAAGATTTCAATACCATTTCCCACAATATCATCCTCTCTAAACTATCGACCCTCCACATTTCTCCTCCTACCCTACAATGGTTCAATAGCTATCTCTCCAATAGGCAGCAACCTACCAAATGGTAACAATCTTTCTCTCCCTTCCTCAATACTTCCTCAGGGGTACCCCAAGGCTCCATACTTAGTCCTCTCTTATTTAGCATCTTTATAAACAACTTTCACTCCACACTCCCTCAGTGCTCAGTAATCCAATATGTTGATGCCTCTACAATAATATGCACTTCAAATTCCATCTCTGAACTCCACAAAATCACCCAAAATGTCTTCACCTCTACTGAATCTTGAATGCTTAACAATCATCTTGCCCTAAATCAGGAAAAAAAAAAAAACCTAGTAATTTTTACCCCTGCGAAAACTACTCCCGTAGATAAAAATCTCTTCATTATACAAGCCCAAGACAATACCACTATAGAAGTTGTCCCACACACTAAATTACTAGGTATTATTATAAAAGTAAACTTTAACTTTGATCTACACATAAACAATAATATCAAAAAACACACCAAAAGCTCGGTATTCTCTACAAGCACTGACACTTTCTTAGCCTCTCTACTAGACAAACCCTTGCAACCACCTTTTTATTACCCTCTTTCCTTTATGGTGTCCCTCTCCTCCCTAATATCCAAAATTCTACAAAATCCAAACTTGCCATGTGTTACAACAGAAAAGCAAAATTTGCCACCAAGGCTAAATTCTCATCCCACCACTGTAACTCACTGAAACAATTAGGGTGACTGGAACTCCCCCACCATCTCTCATTCACCCAACTAACTACAGCACACAAAATAATCTACAGACTCACAGACTGTCCTGCTCTCTCAACTCTACTTACCAAATTACCAAACCAGCAGGCAACTAAGATCTGATAATCATCTACATCTAAAAGTAGAAAAACACTTTACCTGCTGGTCAAATCCTCTACTTCTTCACCGTCACCAAAGTATGGAACTCACTTCCACCATCTATAAAAAATACAGGCAGCACCACCACCTTCAACCAAATACGGAAAAATCATCTCAACTCTTCCTGGCTGTGAACCTGCTCTATGACCTAACCTCTTCCTTCTCCTTATATTATAACTAAACTCCTATGCTTTTTGCTACTAGTGACTGATGATACTTTCTCCATATTTATTTATTTTTTTCATCACTTGTTGATCCTGGTACAATAATAATGACTTAATATATTTATGTTTATACCGCTGATTGAATTAATCTAGCAATCAATTAAATTCCTGCTTTTTTTGTGTATTTTACTATAATCACTATGCGTAACACTGTTTCTACTTCTGTACCAATTAATGTTTAATTTTTTTCTGTATCTATGTTCTTGTTGGAGCTTTTCTCTCTGGGCCTCCACTGAAAATGGGCACTTTTAGGCCCAGTGGGCATTCCCGGTAAACAAATGCAATAAAAACAATGCATAAAATAAATGTCTGACATTTTTGCCTGAGTGTACTTATCTGTGATAGGAACACAGCAAATACAAGAGGCAAATGCATGCATGTTCAGTAAAATCAGTAACAGTTAAAAGGTATGGGGAAGTGTCCATGTGTGTGTGTGTGTGTGTGTGTGTGTGTCTGAATGTGCATGTGTGTCTTAAGAGAGAATGGCAGATTCTGTGTCAATATGTGATGCATGGGTCATCAGAGTGATTATCATAGCAAAGTACTTATTAGTGATAGTGGTAAAACTGCATTAATTAGAGACATGCAAATTACATAGTAATGAGACCTTTCCTCATTGAAGATAACCAATCTCTGAAATGCAGTTTTTCATGATTTATAATGAACAGGCCCTTTCAGTCACAGCAGTTTACTCTTGGAGTGATATTCTTTGTGAATCGCAGCTAGTAACTCTTTCCCAGCTCAGAATGCTTCATATCATATGATAGATTTACAACCTTGAAAAGAAAACTTGCATAACTATACACTCCTCACAGACTTCCAAGGACTGAAAAACCAAAACCTACTGACAGTACAGAAACCAAGCATCCACAATAGTAATACGCTATTCTCCATCTGTATACATAAAATCTGGAATTGCATACCTAAGCAAATTAGGCTAGAACCCAACCTCAAAAAAATTCAAAATACAGTAAGAGAATCCTCTTCTTATCATGTGGTCATGCTCATGTTACACTGACCTTTATTATCTACCTAAGCAAATAAAAACCACAGCAAAAAGAATTGATGACCCACTCTGTCTACACCACACTATACCCTCTTTTATAAAATCACACAGTGCCATTCACCCTTATTATATCACACTTCCCAACAACAATCATAGAAAGAATCTCCTCTCCTACACATATTCATTCTCCCTTTCTATCATACCTTCTTCACTTCATCTGCCCATCCTCTTAATTTATACAGCCTTCTCTATCTTCATAACAACATTATTTATATAAGTTGGCATGGATTTGCCTTTTCTTCTACCACCATTACTACTTCTTCTTCCTCACCCCTCTCAGGTCCTTTATCTCACCCTCCCTTTACTATTGAATCATTTCACTAACATATGTCTCAGTCTTCCACTACCTTTGCATATCTTCCCCATTTGTACGGCCTACATCATCTACATTATGTCATTACAAAGCCTACACTTCTATACCTGTTCAGCTATATCAAATACTACTTTATAGGTTCATAAGTTGTTAGATTAGTACTAGGCTAACTGCCTTTGTGGGCCACTTTAAGCCTAGTCAGGTACCCCACATGAGAATTAAACTCTGCACCTTGTGTTTGTAAGGTAAGCACCTTAACCATTATGCCAACCTCCTACCTTTTGCCCTTCCAATTACCTCATCCAGCTAGAATCACAACACATACTCTGATACCATCTATCTTCTATTGTATTTTTTCTCCTCTTGGTTGTACTGACACATTTGTCTTTTAAATACTTACTAAAATAACAGCATTGATTACATCCTTTACTCTAGATACACTTGCCTTTATCTTTTCTAGGCATCCCTGCATTCTAATAAAACTAACTTACAATTTACTTTACAGAATTTAATTTGTTAATCACTCATAATTAGCATGTATGGAATTGTTTTGTTTCGCTATTTGAAGTACATTACTAAACTTTCTCTTTATAATCTTCTTATTACACCTAGAATTTATTGGGTAAACATATAAACTGCAAACTATGTTTTTACTAGGTAACACATGACATAAACTTTAATGTGATATATCTAGCTTTATTTACTATCCCTTTATTTGCAGATATTTTAAGCATTTAGTTTTTATTTTACTACATTATTATTTGTTTGCATCCTTGGAATTTTACTTACCAGTCCTCTAATGAAAAGTGACAATAGGCCATAAATGACTATCCTGATAAATAGAATAAAAATGGTACAGTCTATACAAAGAAATTTGTGAAGATATAGTAAAACCTATCATCTCACTCCAAAAAAAGGTTTTTAATACCAACCCCTTTGGTGTACTATACACAAGCAAGAATACCCAGTAGGGTATGTGTCACTGTGTAAATAATGTCAGCCTCGGGGTGTTCTGAGGCATGAAGCTGCAGTTAGAGAACCTCTACACCCCTGGAAGGGCAATATTTGTACAGCAACACACACAACCTAGAGGGTATTGTAGCACTTAGAGAATGGTCTGTCAGTAAACATGTTGTTCTTTACTTATTTATTTTTATTACTGTATTAATAATAATAATAATAATAATAATAATAATAATAATAATAATAATAACAACAGTTGTTGTGTCTTTTGGCTTTTCCCGGTTAGGGGTTGCCACAGCGGAACTCCGGTCCGCTAATTATTGGCAGCAGATTTTTACGTGCCGAGTTGCCAGCTCTGACGCACAACCTCATTTACGCATGTCTCCACACAGAAGATGCTCTAGCTGAGAATCAAGCAGGACGTCTTACTGTGAGGCGACAACGTTACCGCAGCACCACCACCACAGTAATAATAATAACAGTAATAATAATAATAATTATTATTATTATTTATATTTTTACTGTAAAATAGTCCCTCTTGCTAATGTTTTAAACTTGCTCTAGTATATGTAAGTGGTGTTGGAGGAAGTATTTTGCATCCAAAACATAAGATTTTCAAAAAATGTCCAGATATTTGCTTCACTTTTTGGTACCTTACTCATCAAATTTGTGGTTTATTGACAATCATTGGGGATTGAAGTCAATAAAAAATAACATACATTTGTGTTTCAGGTAAAATTTCCTTCAGAAAATGCATGCTAAAGCAAACACTTTTATTCTAGTAGCTTTCTAATTTTATATCTCCAATGTTGAAAATCAGTTCCTATTTTTTAGCATTTGTTCTCCCATACCTCTTAATCTCTAAGCTCAAGAAATCTGGGCAAATTGCAAAATAATGGAGCAAAAAATGTCTAAAAATAGGGACAGATTTTATATATTGCTCTCATAAACATAGAAAGTTGCTAGAATAACAAGATTTGTGTGGGCATGCATTTTATAAAGGATAAGAAGCCTAATATTCAAATGTCATGGGCATGACCAAGATGGCTAATTGAGAACAGGTGAAAGCTCTGTGACTGAAAACTTTTCTCTGACAGAAAATATAATAAAAAATATATAATTTGGAGATTCTTTATATCTAATTTTATTCAATAATAGTCAGAGAAAATATTTATAATTTCACATTCTTCAAAAGCTGCAATTTTCCTGTCAGAATTTCAACTGCTTAAGAGAGAAGAGACTTCAACATGAGCCACTCAAAAATGTTATTTGGGATTTTTTTGTTAAAATGATATGCAGTCATTTATATCAAGTATGCAGAATATATTACTTAAAATGAACAAGCTGGATACAAAAACAGAAAGTTTCAAATAAAAGTCCAGAAAGAAGACAGAACATTTAAAAATTCTTATGAAACAACAAAGTACACAAATCAGGGGTCTATATTACCAGATCAAAAACCCGTTTCAGGGAACACCACAAGACCGACACGTATAGCATGAACTATGGTAATGGTGAACGTTCAGAAGCATGAAACACAAAATGTCAAAGTGTCATGGTTGACCCATCTGCAGTATAGCTCCATAAAGTAAGTGTGCGATAGTTACAGATCTTAGGGTTAGGGTGCGGGTTAAAGTAAGTGCATAGATAGGTAATATATGTAAGGTTTAGTGTAGGGTTAGAAGTAGGGTT
>NC_056737.1:1485922672-1486002672 GCF_019279795.1 Protopterus annectens | reverse complement strand
TTTAATCCCTCTGTAGTTACTACAGCTCTGCACATCACCCTTATTCTTAAAAATCGGTACCAAAACACATTTTCTCCATTGCTCAGGCATCCTCTCATTTTTCAAGATTTCATTAAACAGTCTAGTTAAAAACTCCACTGCCATTTCACCTAAACACCTTCATGCATCCACAGGTATGTCATCTAGACCAACAGCCTTTCCATTCTTCATCCTCTTCATAGCTATCCTTACTTCCTCCTTGCAAATCCCCACTGCACTTTATGATTCATTATCCGCACATCATCCAGCCTTCTTTCCCTCTCATTCTCTTTATTCATCAGCCCCTCAAAGTACTCTTTCGATCTGCTCAACACACTCCCCTCGCTTGTGAGTACATTTCCCTCATTGTTCTTTATCACTCTTACCTGCTGCACATCTTTACTAGCTCGGTCCCTCTGTCCAGCCAATCGATACAGGTCCTTTTCTCCCTCCTTAGTGTCCATCCTTTCATACCACTCTTCATACGCCTTATTCTTAGCCTTCACCACCTCTCTCTTTGCCATGCACCTCATCTCCTTATACCCCTGTCTACTTTCTTCATCTCTCTGATAATCCCACTTCTTCGCCAACCTCTTTCTCTGTATACTCTCCTGTACTTCTTCATTCCACCAACAGGTCTCCTTGTCCTCTTTCCTCTTTCCAGATGTCACACCAAGCACCTTTCTAGCCATCTCCCTTACTAGCTCTGCTGTAGTTACCCAGCTATTCGGTAACTCTTCACTGCCACCCAGTGCCTGTCTTAACTCTTCCCTGAACTCCACCTCACAATTAACCATTTTCAATTTCCACCATTTGATCCTTGGTGCTGTCCTCACACTTCTCGTCCTCTTCTTGATCACCAATGTCATCCTACAAACCACCATCCTATGCTGCCTAACTACACTTGTAGAAAAGAAGAATTCAAAAATGTGGACTATTAAGATAGTGTTGGAGGAATGCATTAGAGTCTTATACACAACTACATCACTATAGTAAACACGAGTCATATTATCTCTTAAAATAAATCTTTTCAAATACAGTATGGATAGTTTTAATCTATTATCTATTAATGTAAAAATATTAAATAATGGCAACAAAAGGAAATCATTAATGACATGTAAATTAAACAGAGGAAACATTATATTTTTGCAAGAGACTCACTTGATACATAAAGATATATAATATTTAAATAATTTTGGTTATGAAATGTCAACATCTCCTTCTTTTAACACAAAGAGTAGAGGAACTGCTATAATTTGGAGAAAATCTACTGGAGTACATAAGGTCATGGAATCCATTATCCATTAATGATCCTAAAGGAATGTATACATATGCAGTAATTAAATATAATGGCAAACTTTATACACTTGGTAAATTTTACTGGACCCCTGGAATAGATGCAAGAGTAGCTAAAGATTACTTAAACTTATCTTAAGGTTATTGGAAGGGTATTTTAATTTTAGCAGGGGATTTTAATTGTATGTCTTGTATATAAAATACAAGTGAACAGAAGAAAGTTAAAATTCTAGCATCAGCTAAAGCATTAAACTGATCTAATAGTAATAACAATTTAGTTGATTAAATATTAAAACCATAAGATAAGTTATTGCTCTTCACTCATTACTCTTATGCACTTGGTACACAAACTAGAACTGATAGGATTTATGCCTCTAAAGATTTACTTAATAAAGCAAATTATTTTAAAACTATTCCTTGTCCTTTATCTGATCATAATTCCATAGTGCTTTTTTAGGCAGTATGTCAAGGACAAAATTCCTGATGTAAAAACTCCATCTAAAAACAACCTCAAGGTTATACAGCTTAATGCTAGGAGTCAACACAAAACTGCACTCACTGGAAGCAGTCCTCTCCTTAGAAGATGCAGACATTTGTGTAGTCACAGAAACCTAGTTCAAGGCTATGGAGAGCAACCCAGCCATACCAGGTTACACCGCCTTCCACACGTTCAGACCACAAACTGAAAGTGTGAAAACTAAAGGCAGTGGTGCATCAATATTCATTAAAGATAAATACACCTCCAGAGTGCTTAAACAGTATAATTCCCTAGAAATACTTCAGGTGCAATTAACTGTTGGTAAGACACCTATTCAAATCATTGCCAGTTACAGAACCCCCTCCATGAATCAGGATGCACACTCTGCCTATTTGGAACTACCTGAGTATATCAAGATACATCCGAACACCATGGTTTTATGTTACTTTAACTACCCATCCATTGACTAGGTAAATTACTCATACTCACTTGCCCAAAGGTTCGACTTTGTTAACTCCAATGTCCTGGACCAGCTGGTTAACACCCCCATAAGGGTGCCAACATCCTGGATGTGGTGCTTACCATCATAGGGGACCACTGTAGCACCCCAATTATGAGGTCTTCCCGGGTGAGATCTGACAACAGATCAGTCTCATTTGAAGCAACTATCACATCTGACCCTCCCAGCAGTAACTAAACTAAATAAACCTCTCCAAAGCAGATGATAACCTCTTACAGGATGCTATAGATAGCTTCAATGCATCTCATCCCTCAGATAGAACTGGCAACTATGCTGAGTTTTACACCAGTGCTTTATACAAACACCTGTATAACTGCATTGACTTGGCCATACCTGAAAGTACCAAAACAAGCTTCTCAAGGAAGAGCAAACCTGTCTGGTGGACAACTGCCATTAACAAGTTTTTCAATAAGAGGAAGAAATTGCTGTCTAAGAGTAAAAGGGAGCGAGCCCTAAACTGGAAGCACTTCATCCTTAGCTTAAACAAGTGAATAAGACTGTTTACTATCAAAATAGTGAAAGGCAAAACAAATTCCTTTTGCAATTTCAAAGTAAAACATCAAAAACAGAATCACGACTGCATTACAATGTCAAATCAGCTGATCAGTGCAGCAAATTTGACATTGTCTTTGAAAACATCACGTGATATCCATATAGGAGCTCATGTAAATGAAACTCCTATACAACATTTTTGCAGGGGGGCAAGGCCTCTTGCACCTCCTGCTAACAATATATTCCAACTTCAAAATCACACTACAGTGGGGATAGGGATGAATTTCCATACCACCATGTACCACAATCTCCATACAGTTTGTTGAACTCTTAAAGCCGAATGCACTATTGTATTTGCATAAGTCTGTTTGACATTTAAATTCATTCTACATTTAGTGAACAACAATCTGACATTGGGAATCATAAGTGATGTCTGATTGTCGTTCAAAGAAAATGATAGTAAACTGAATAAGACATTTTGTGAAGTCCTCCAAAGCAAACTATAACTCTAAATTAGCTTCCTCAACTAAGGACAACCATAAGGCACTCTTTAGCTACATCCATAACCCAAAAGGAAAGGCCCATATTTGTACCAAACTGATAGCTAATGAAACCACATATACTGAGCCTGTGGACATAACTAACTTGTTGGCCAACAGGTTCTGTGAAAACTTCACTCCCCTGTCCCTGCCACACATACCCCATGACATCCCTACCACCTGTCTCCTACCTTGTATCTCTAAAAAACAGGTCATAAACATCCTCCCTAAGGCCAAAACACAGCACCTGTGGGACCTGATAACATCTGCATCATATGTGGGCTCCAACAAGAGTTAGCAAGCCATTGGAGACAGTGGCATTTATGAAAACACAGGAGTCAGAGCTGGAGGTGGCAGAGTTAAAGATGTTACAATTTGCAATGGGAGTGATGAGGATGGACAGTATTAGGAATCAGTATATTAGAGGGTCAACTCAGGTTGGAAAGTCTGGAGACAAAGCCAGTGAGGTGAGATTGCATTAGTTTGGACATGTGCTAAGGAGGGATGCTGGGTATATTAGGAAAAGGATGCTAAGGATGGAACTGCTAGGTAAGAGGAAAAGAGAAAGACCTAAGATAAGGTTTATGGATGTGGTGAGAGAGGACATGCAGGTGTATTGGTGTGACAGAGCAAGATGCAGAGGACAGGAAGAAATTGAAAGAGATGATCTGCTGTGCTGACCCCCTAGCAGGATCAGTCAAAAGATGAAGAAGAAGATTGGGTGCTCTTTTCAGTCATAACCTAAGCACCAGCTTTGTCCCAGCTGAATGGAAAATGGCCACCATTATTCCCTTGCCCAAAAGGGGTGCTTCCACTGACTCTGGTAACTATACACCTATTATCCTGACTACCCTGTAGCAAATCATCATGAACCTTATCAATAACATTATAGGTAATGTCTAAACACTTGACTCTACTCAGTTTGGATTTGTCAAAGGGACATCATGCCTATTAAACCTCATGGTCTTATTTGAGACAGTCACCGAGGTCCTGGATGAGGGGAAATCTGTGCATACAGCCAACCTAGAAATAGCCAAGTTATTTGACACTATCCCTCACTCAAGCATCATTGACAAACTCACCCTGCTAAGTATCAACTCTTATATTGTTAGATGGATCACTAACTGGCTCACTGATAGTACCCATATAGTCAAAAAAAGGGAATCCAACTCCAACAGCAGACCTGTAACCAGTGGTGTTTCACAGGGATTAGTCCTGGGACCTCTTCTGTTTGGAATATATTTCCCTGAAGTACAAGCAAAAACTAAAGGTCTGTCGCTGACAAAGTTTGTTAATGACTGCAACCTGGGAGTGGTCATAGAATCTCCAAATGATGTCAACATCCTACAAGACGGTCTTACCAAACAAATGATTGGTGCCAAAGTCATGGCCTTAAACTCAATGCGAAAAAATATATATTATCATTCCTTTCAGTAAAAGTGGTGTTCCTGCTAACTACCACATCAATAGCAGCACCTTATGTATGCACTCAGTGGTGAGAGACCTGGGCACACAGGTTGTCAGCAACCTTACCTTTGATCTCCATGGCTCCACAGTGGTAAGAAGAGCATTCTATATTGCTCATCTCATAAGTATGGGAATTGCCTCCATAAAAAAAGAAGTTATAACCATCCTGTACTCTTCTCTCATTAGGACAATAATTGAGTACAATGCCCCTTTTCGTATGTATCTTTCCAAGTACCTGCAGCAATTTGAGAGACCACAAAGGTTCCTCATAAGGAAAATTCAAGGTCTTCAGCATCTGTCCTATGCGGATCATCTGAAATCACTGTCAGTTTATTCTGTTTCACACAGACTACTCAGAGGCAATCTCTACCTTGCATACAAGGCAATCTCTAACCCTGCTTTATTGGAAATGCTGCATATCCTTAAGTCAAATGGTACATGGGTTATTCACTCTAAAGACCTTAACCTGGTATGTGACATTAATAGAACCTGCTGGAGGGACAGACTTGTCTCTCAGATGTTACCAAACCTTTGGAACAGATCTCACTTCATGTCAAACAGAGCACCTCATTGGCCCTTTTCAAAAGCAATCTGGATGATTGGATGAGTAACCATAAATTCACCCCGGGTTTTCCACCTGTCTCCCTCTAGGACAAGGGCAATAGATGCTGATCATGTAAATAAGGGTTTAACTTGGCAAGGCTTGTAAGGACTCTACGGCCATTAGCCTAGTAACTTCCTATGATCCTATAATGTAGTAAGTATTAATATATTAATCAATACAAGGAAATTTCAGATAATTTATAGAATCATAGTCTAAATGATGAAATTAAAAGAATATGAGTTACATTAAGAAATAAATCAAGATTTTTTTTATCTTTGAATGATAATGGACTGCTTACTAATGTCATATTTTGGGATTCTGTAAAAATACATATTAAAGTCAGAATGGGAAGATGGTTTAGTAATAAAAAGGAAGAGTGGGATAAAGAGTTATTAGAAATACAAGATGAAATACAAAAAGCAAGGTTGGAACAACAAACAAAGAAATTAGATAATACTGAAGTTATTAAATGATTGCTGATAAAATATCAAACAATTTTAACACATAAAGTGGAGACAGCTTTAGAAAAAAAAAACTTTGCACAGTTATGTGATGACTTCAAATAAATGTACATAAATTAGGTAATAGAAGTAATATACTGAGCAAAAAGACACAAATCAATAATATCCAAAATCCTCACACTACTAAGCTTATGTTAGCCATAGAAGAAATGCTTATTATTTAAAAAAAATTCCAGGAGGATCTTAATAAAGATAAAAATAATAATTCTGATGATTAAAACATTGATAAGTATGTAAAGAAAAAATGCTACTAATAAACTTAATGACCAACAAATATCACATTAGTCTAATAAAAGGTAAAGAAGCTTTAAAAAGGCAAAATGGTAAAGCTCCATGGTTAGATGACTTGAGTGTGAAATTATATAGTTTTTTTTCCGTTAAATATTTTAGAATTACTGAGTCACATTTTTAACATTATTCAGAATGATAAAATAATTCCTCCCTCATAGAAATGTTCGTAATGTCACATATACTTAAGCAAGGAAAGGATAATACATTAGTTTCCTCATATAGACCTATTTCATTATTAAATGTAGACTATAAAATATGTATTTTCATCTTTGCTACAGGATTAAGAGATACAGTAAATAAATTAATTAATAAAGATCAAACAGGATTTATAATCAATAGATTCACATAAGATAATATTAAAAAGGTAGTAAATATCTTAGATTTAGCAAAAGGAATTAATACAAATTGACCCTAATTAGCTTATATACTGAGACAGCTTTTGATTCTATAGATTAAAACTACTTGTTTAAAACTTTATAAGCATTTGCACATCCAGAACAATTCATTGGTGTATTTAAAAAATTGTATAGTGATACCAAAGCATATGTTAAAATTGAATCTTACATATTTCAAGCAGTGAAATGGTACTCTGTCTTTTCTCAGTTAAAATGGGTGTTTCTCAAGGCTCCATCCTTGGCCCACTACTTTTTAACATCTTTACCAATATTTTCTACCCTTCATGTCCTCAGTTATTTTTAGTACAATATGCTGATGACTCTACAGTTATCACTATTGCTAACTCTCCCTCTGAACTCATCTCTGCTACACAGGTTTTCTTCAATTCCCTAGAAAACTGGCTTTCCAAAAATCAACTTATCCTTAACCACCCCCCAAAAAAAAAACAAAAAAAAAACAAAACTACTACTTTTTCTCGCCATAAACCTTATCCATATCAAATTCTCCTTCTCAATATTGTCACTAAATAGCACCCCAATTGAGGTAGAATCTAGCACAAAATGTTTAGGCATCTTTATCAATCACAAGCTTAAGTTTGACTTACATATTAATAACTGTATCAGGAAAACTCATCAGAAACTTGGTCTCCTTTATCATAACAAAATAATCTCTCACCAGTGAAGCTAAGATAACTCTATTTCATGCCTAACTCCTACCCAGTTTACTCAACAGCTCTCAAAGTCTCACTAGTCTCAATTCTGGACTTGTAGCCAAACTAGAATCCACCTACAACAAGATAGCTAGATTCGCTGTCCAAAATACCTATAAGTCCCACCACTGTTTCTCACCGAAAGACCTAAATTGGCTAATTGGCTTGAACTACCTCACCTGCTCCTTCTCACTCAGCTCCAGATCATTCACTCAATCCTGTACCAACCTTTCTATTGTCCTATTCTTACATTTTGAATCTCCCACTATTCACCGACTAGGCCTCTTTGTAGCTCTAATCAAGGCCTTCTGCAAACCTACAAACCCAAAACTAAATTCAGCTACAATCTCTATGGCTACAACCCAAACAAGGCTTGGAACAGCCTTCCCCTTGCAATTAGGTCCCTTGAGCAACTAAAACAATTTAAGGCTGCTACCAAAAAATAACTGCAAGTTAAATGGACTTGCCACTACTCATCCTCCATAACCCTTCTTCCAACCCTAATGTCCTCGTACCTTCCACTCCTCCTTTCCCACCGACTTACTATCTCATATCTCAGTCCTATTTATTACTTCATTACTTACACACTGTAAAAAATACCTTGCTGGATGATGTTAAGCTCATTAAGACTTTGCTGATCTTTATACAATTGCATCATTTAGCCTACTGTTTAATTTTCAATTTTTAGATGCTAATTTCTTGTTTTTATTAGTACTGAATTGATTATGCTTCTTTTTCATTTGCTGTGCAATGTGTACTGTATTTGACAATTTGTATTACTTGTTGGAGCTTTTCTCCTCAGGCCTCTGCTGAAAAAGGTCTACTCAGCTCAGTTAGACAAACCTGGTCTATAAATGTAAAATAAATAAATAATAAATAAATATATAAATTTCAAGGATTCACTTTAAACAAAGGGATAAAGTAATGGTGTCCCTTGTCCCCTCTACAATTATCGTTAGTTATCAAACCCTTAGCTAAAAGTAAAAGAAGCAATAAAAAATGAATGGATTCTCAATTAATAAGGATTGTCAATCTAAAATACAGCTTTTTGCAGACGATATTTTACTAACTATAGGAGATTCAAATTTTTCAATCAAATACATTAGGAAATTGAAAAGTTTCAAGAAGTATCACTGTTGAAATTTAATAATAATAAAAAAGAAACTTTAGAGTTAAATCAATTACTAGATAGCAAGTTTAAAGACAGATATAGATACAACTGGGAAAATAACTAAAATATTTAAGAATAAAATTCTATCAAGATGTGAGTAAGACTATTAATAATTTTGAAAAAAAAAATGAAAAAGTGTTATTTATTAATAATGGAATGGATTTTATTAGTTACTTTTGGGGATAGGTTAGTACCTATTAAAATTATTATATTACCCAAGATGATATATAGAAATACATATGGTTTACTATCAAAATGTTGAAAATTACAACATTTTTAGTTAAGAATATCGAGTATTAATAAAAAAAAAAATTCAACAAAATGTCAAAAATAGCTAATGGAAAAGGTTGATATTTATATTTTTCTGATATTTTCAAAATACAGGTGATTTCTTTCATCTTTATTTATTTATGTCTTAACATATAAATTTTGTTTGCTAAAACATTCATATTTTGCAGTCTCCTGTCTCCTTTCCACCAGTTTGTCTATTTCAATTCCACTTAATCTTGCTAGTAGCAGTGCTACATTATTCTCGATTTATATGTAGGGCTCAATGGATATTTTTTTCTAATATTTCTTGTTTTCACTTGCCTGTTTCACCCAAAAAACAATCTGTGTTATCCTTGTGATAATGTGTTAATGTGCTGTCTGATTTTGATCCCTATAGTCAATGCTGATGTTTGTTAAAATATCATGGCACATTCTATGACTCAATTTTCATGACAGGCTGCTATATGAAGTGCTAATCTTACGCAAGCAACATGTTAGAATGCACAATACTGAGCAACTAATTCTATAAATCCACATGAGGGTAACGGTTTTTGATGAGATAATAAATGTGCAATAGATGTGCAAAAATAGATTCTTTATCAATTAAGCAATGTATGAAGACAACCAACATAAGAATCTACTTTTTAAGTCTTTCACATGGTTTTGTTCCAAGTGTATAGCATGCAAAACATCTAAAATATGTAGTCTCTGTTTACCCAATAAGCTTTGCAAACATATATGCCATCCTTCAAAGGCATTCTGGCTAACCAGATAACCTAAACTGCAGGTATCCTACTGATTCCAAAATCTGAGTTCAAAAAGCAAAGGTATTCTTTCAGAATTAGCCATAATGTCTTGGTTTGCCAAGGATGTAATTCTCTTTGAAAAAAAAAAAAAACAAACACATAATGCTTTCCCAAGATCAGGCATTTCAGTTTCTATATCTGCAAATGTAGATGGTAGGTAATCAGGTGATACAAAAGCTAATGCAGGAATCTGCTTACAAAGCATTGCAAAGTGGGTATTGCTTCCAAACTCTGATGCCAAATGTAACTTTTGTATTTGTTTCCAAATAATTTGACAAAAATTGAACCGTTTCCTTATGTTTGCTTGACTTTAAATTACACTCAGTGCTAATCAAAATCACTTAAAACCATATACGGGTCCAACTGTAAACTGATACAGGAACAGAGCAGCAATACATAATTCCAAAATACATCATAACTATCCTCTGATTTAGAAGGCAAGATACCATACACTACTGGGATAATTTTTCTATTCACTCCTCCTTGTAAGCAACAATGAATATTGTAGACTTGTTTATATTCCCTTGTACTTATAGGGAATGTGCCATCTAGAAGAATGAATTCAGCAGAACACATTATCCATAAATTTCTCTCAGTAGTAATTATGACATTATTAGGACTAAAGTCATTTGAAGCTGTATGTTCAATTATAAATTGACCATTTTTTATTTGAAGCATTACACTTTCAAGTTTCTCAAAGAATGTACATTGGAGAATATTTGCTTCATTTTCTTCTGCCTTACTCTAATAATGGTCTGTTTAAGGGCTGCAATATTTTGTAATGTAATTATAATAGGTTTACTATCAAAATTGCGAATGGCACTACGTCGACAGTCATAAGGTCGAACACATTAGTTCGAAATCAGTAATGTCGAAGACAAAATAATCAATCTAGGAATGGTTTTAACATGGGTCGAGGTAGGTGTTCAGTATTATTTCGAACTACAAACATCTCCCCTACCTCGACCCATGTTAAAACCATTCCTAGAGTGATTATTTTGTCTTCGACATTACCGATTTTGAACTCCCGTGTTCGACTATAATACTGTCGACGTAGTGCCGTTCACAATTTTGATAGTAAACCTTATAATACATGTTGAGGTACTTGAAAGCACTTCTGATGTTATTGTACAAGGGTCTTCAATTAAATTTTCTGCATGTTTTTTAATTTTTTCATATACTTTAAAAGCCTTCACTTTCACTGGATCTGGTAAATGAAAATAACCTGAGCTTTTCTCTAAATCTTCACCATTAACAACAGACTCAGTAATACATCATCCTTCACACTTATCTTTACTTTTTCTTGTACAGCACCAATAATTCCTATACTCAGTACTCTTTTCCAAATAACATAGATATCTATCCACACATAACAGTTTTCTTCCTTTTTGGGAAATCACAATTCTGTACGCATTTCCAATTGTACCAGGAATAAAATCTACACACTCAGAATCCATTAACTAATGCTTTATCTCCCTTACAAGCTCGACACTGCTCAAATTACAAATTAAACTTTACTTTAACAACAATTTATATTACAAAACATATATATTTCACTAACTAATTTTTGTACAAACCCAACTGCAATTTGACCTACTCAATCATTCATCAATGCCTGAAATTTCGCTATCGCCATCTTTTACAACTACTTAGAATCAAATCAATGTCATAACATCGGTTAGCCATTAGCCAATGTAATTCAATGATTTATACTATGTTGAAATAAAAAGATTGAAAATTTACTATTTTCACATATTTAATTTTTGACAACTTTCAAATCGCAAGCATGGGTTTTATAAAACAAGGCATTCAAGAAACAAAAATATGTGAACAAGTGCATTTTCTTATTTTTTATATTAAACCATATAAATTGCTTTAAATAGCTTTAATAGCTGATAAAAAAAAACGTTTAAATAAAATGAAGAAAATGTTAACTTCATTCTTATGGTATCCTAAAAGGATGGCTTATAGGAATCATATAAGATCATGGGAATATGGTGGTATTGCCTTCACAGATGTAGAAACTTATATTATTGCTGCAAATTTTAACTCTTTTATACTCTGGATAGACTCAGCTTACACTAATTTCTTATAAGTTTATCAAATATGATAAGTTAGAAATATGTAACAATCCTTTCATCTGGTTAATAAAATTTACCTAAGAAGGAATCATTTTAATCTTTAGACTATGCACATTTGAAATCAACTCTTAAAACAGTTAAGAAATATGTTTTTAAAACCTCACTGACATCAAATTTGAAATTTGTGTGCCTTCCCATTGCACACACCTCTAGATTTAAGGAAACTCAGAACAATGTTAAAATTAGTTTACTAAAAAGAATGGATTAGCATTATGGTTTGATTGCTTTGAAAAAATAAAAGCTAAGTTGCTACAACATTTAATGAAAGATTATAAATAGGATGAATTTGTTAAACTAGTTAATAAGTTAATATTATCCATCAGTATGAAATTAAATTAATTTTAGATCATATGAGTGAAGAGGAACACAACATTGTTCATCCATTATATAAATATATGAATGCTATAGTCATAGGTAAATTGACCTAAAAAGGAAGCTTTTTCAAGTTATGTAAGTTAATTATAAATAAAATAATAATTTTGATGCAGAATTCTGGAACTTTTAAGATAGTAGTGGACTGTGTGACTCAATAGATGGTAAATAAAACATTGTTTCTTAAATCAGTTAGTCAAACTTCTTCAAGTTTATACTGGAAAAGTTTTATGTGGAAATAAATACCTAGAATGTTTGTTACTCCCTATGAAATCTCCAAATTTAGTAAAAGGACTGCTTCAGTTTGTTGCAGATGTAGTAAAAATGTAAAAGCTAAATAGGCACACATGTTTATGGATTATGAAAAAATAAATTTATATTTGGAAGAAATACATATAGTTTTAAGGAGTTATGATCTGCTAACTTTTTTTAACTAGATCAATAATACTAATGAATGTTCTACTTCTTTCATCTGTAAAAGACAGGCAATAAAGTGTGTTGGAGTCTTTTAGCAGTAGCTAGAAAAGTCTTTGTATGATTTATAGATCTGATTTTAATTACTACTGAAAAAAAAGTAATTAAAATAAGATCTATAAATCATACTAAGACTTTTAGTTGTTGAGATAGCCTTGAATGTTGTTATTCAAATATTAAAACTCAATGTGTTATTTGTATAAGACTACCTTGATGACTCAAATAATTCCTAACATTGTATAGAACTGTTATATTGAATTTCTTCCTTTCTGTGTATATATTCTAATTATATAAAACTCAAATGTATGTCACCATTTAGTGAATATAATCTGGATAAAATTGTTAGAAAACCACACATTTTATGAGGAACAGTCCAATGAATAATAGGCAAAATCTGGACAGTTGAGAGGTATGGTGCATCTTTATTTTTAGGCGTTCTCCAGATTTTTTGTGCTAAGAGTTTGAGAGGTATGCATACCTCTTGACTGCTGCTGCTGCCATTGGTTGATTGTTCTTACTCACACACACAGCACTTCGACTTCTGTGCATCCAAGCACAAATATGCTCACACACAAAGTCATAAACTTAAACACACACACACACACACACACACACACACACACACACACACACACACACACACACACACACACACACATGCACATAGACACATACTTTTCTTTCTTTCTTTTTAAATGTTTCTTTTAATTTTACATTCACTAAAAAGCAAAAGTGCTGCTTTGCAAGTGTAAAAGAATGGCTCAATCAATCTCATTCTCACTTTTATGCTCACATGCACTCACACATAGACATAAACACACACACACATATGCTTTGTTTTTTTTTTTTTTTTTAGCATTCTCTTATTTAACTTTAAGCTCACTGAACAGCAAAATCACAGATTAGTAAGGGTAAAATAATAGTGACTGTTAGCTTCTTTACTGTCCAAGCTTCAAAGCACCTTAATATGCTGCTGTGAAGCATTAGACTTGTTTTTTCAGTGGGTATTACCTTTACATTAACACCCTACTGGAGAATGTTTGTTCTCCAATCAGGGCATCAATGCACTGGTCACTCATTCTCTAAAAACATTTAAGTGTAATCAAGAACTTTCAAATGCCTGAAAGGTCCTTTACGTGTCATAATGCCATCACTGATGAACACTGCAATCACATACGTTGGACAAAAATTCCAGGCTGTCACCCATATAAATGATGCAGCGGTTCAATAGCTGAGCATCTGACACCATGAAAAGTATCTTGCTTGTGCTGGGTTTGAGCTAATTATGAAGAAACCCACTATAAATGCAGATGAGGTCATCAAAATAAATAAATAAAGAAATAAGGAATGGCACCAAGTTCTCAGTAAGTGAAAGCTATAAACGAATGTCATCAGCATCTTAGCATTGGTACTCAAGGGTAGTGGACAAAAGTAAAGAAAATGAGTCCAAACTGAAGCCTTCCAGAACATTACAGCCTATGGAAAAAGGTGAAGAGGTTATGACAGCTACAACCCTTTACAAATATCAAGTGAGGAAGGATGAGAACTATTCAGCTATAGTTCTTGGTATACCACAGTCAATGGTGAAATGCTGCAAACGGATCTCACAGTTGACCACATCAAAAACCACTATCAGATTAACACTGTACAAGGCTGAACTAATGTATTAATCTGACACCATAAGAAGATCTGTGAATGTCATAGTAACATCCATTCCAGTGATCTCCTACAGTGTAGAAATGGAGCCAAAAAGGATCACTGAATTCATGTTGCATGAAAAACGAATTGAGATTTGCATAAAGTACTTTCTATAACACTTTGGTGATGAATAGATAACTGGAGATAGCATGGTAATTTGCAGCACCATCAGATTCCAAACAACACTTCATTAGAATTTCAGCCTCTATAACCAGTCATAACCTTTCAGTGACAGTATCTATGATATGATGGCTTAGTTTATCTGTTATTCACGGTTTACTTAGGAACAATCAAAGAACTCTCCTTTGAATCATTGGTTTCAAAAAGATGAATAGCAAAAAAAAAAAAAATGTAGAGTCAAAACCTCTAAAAACACACAATAATCTTTTTTTGCAGGGAGGGCAAGGTCCCCCCTGCACCATCCTCTGAGGAGGCTCTGCCCCTACAGTCCCCTAAATTATATATACTAAGTCCATAGTCACATGAAAGTGGAGAAAAGGGGAACCTCCACAAAAATGCATCCCCCATGTGGGGACCTGCATCCCCCCACATCCTCTGCTTATATATACTAACTTCGAGATCGCACAAACAGAAAACAAAAGCAAACTCGCACACACAGATTCTACAGTCCCTCACACACACACACACACACACACACACACACACATACATCAGCACACTCACACACACTCAAACTCCCACCCAAAACCTTTACAAAACACTCACTTACCTGACATTACACCTAAATCCACAGACAGCACCTCACACCATCCACATCCAACCCCAGACATTACATAGCATAAAGCCATAATTGCAAATTCGAGATATTCAAATTCACGATTATGCTTGTTCGCTATTTCAAAACTTCAACTTTATAGTCTCGATATACTGAAATTCGACATTTCAGTATTTTGAGATTATAAAGTGTTTATATATATATATATATATATATATATATATATAGATATATATATATATATATATATATATATATATATATATATATATATATATATATATATATATATATATATATATATATATATATATATATATATACATGTATATATATATATATATATATATATATATATATATATATATATATATATATGTATATATACATATATATATATATATATATATATATATATATATATATATATATATATATATATATATATATATATATATATATGTATATATATATATATATATATATATATATATATGCAGAGAGAGAGAGAGAGATTATGAAGGCTATGTGGCCATCGTAATCCAATATGTGTAAGCTTGTTTTCAGTGCTGATTGATGTGAGAAGATAGACATCAATCGCCAGTCCTTTAGACCATCATACCCAAGTGCATGGGTCCATTTTCTGCACCTTGCATGATATACTCAAGGTGAGTATGTCAGTCCAGAAGCATAGTGCCTCTATGATGTGCAATACATTTAGCATTCTTTGCAACATCAATGCTATTCTACATAATTCTAATATGCTTGCACATCATATTCCGCAAATTTTGTTTATCACATAGAGTGTACATCAGTGTCTGATGTGATTCTGGCTCTTAAAGGGGCTGCTGCCTGTTGCACAGCATTATTATGTATATAAGTGCTTTGCTATTCCTTTTTCTTTTCAGCAGAGAGGAAGATCTATATTTAATGCATATGCAAACAGTTCTCTTGGGGGGGGGGTTATTGTTGTCACTGCACACTGTACCCAGTGCCCTGCCTAATGTTTTCATGTCATCTTGTTATGCAGCCTGCATTTAATTTCCATAACTAGTGATAACATTTCCTCTTATGGCAACTTCTGTCCTGTCACTGCACCACACACTCATTGCATCATCCTGTGGTTTCAGACAGGCTTGGCTTGCATTCTTAGTTGTATTTGTGTGCTGTAATCTATGCTGACCTTTGTATTGCAGAAACATGTCAGATCCATAGCGCACTTTTTCTGAGATGTGAGTTTTGGACAACACAATATCTTGAAAAAACAGTCATTATTTTTTATTCTGTTATACTTTAATACAGCTTTGCTTAGCAGACATGTTTTTCTGCATTTCTCACTGTGGATCAGTAAGTGATATATTTTTTGTCTTCTTAGCATGTATTGCTCTTTAGAGCACAGTTTATTTGTACGCTCTGACAGAACAAAATAAATGTAACTTCACATATAATTTTATTATCTATACTTGTTAAAAATAATTCATGACTCAGCAGACCAAGTAGAAAATCATTATATTAAGTTGTGTGTCTCAAGTGCATGTCAGGTCATATCATACCACCCTCTTATGTTGTTTTCACAAACTATTTACAAGCATTATTAAATCTGTAGGTATTCAAATACAATTGCATGTCCACTGAATTGTATCATGCATGGGCTCTAATATGATACAGACTTCTATTCTGAAGTACCCGCAATAGTAAACAGGACATTAGCAACATTGCTTCATGATGCTACTGCACACATCGACACACATTGCGTAGATTGAAATGGTCATTTTGTTCAGTCCACAGGTGTTAGCTACTGAAACACTGTGCTCTGATGTCCATGGTCCTGGCATTGTCATCATGATCCACTAGAAATAGCATAACATTTGTACTTCTTACACTTCCTTGTGATATGCACTCCTGAACTTTATGAGTACAAGGCAAAGACATCATCGTTCCTCATTCAAAATAAATCTTACCTTTGACATAATACATAATTATTGACTCACCATTGGGATTTTTGGTCTTAGGGTGAAATAATGCTTAATTAATTTTAGGGTACAGGATAAAAGGAATTTTTTCTGGCACTCAGTGGTCGGAAGGGGCAGTCAAACTATTACTGCAACATTGATTCACACACACACACACGCACACACACACACACACACACACACACACACACACACACACACACACACACATGCACACGGCATCTCTGGTGTGTATACACATGCATATCCTGTCTCACATATGACACAATTCCCTACAGGCTATTTGGAAAAGTAACTGATTCACCTACAGCATGACTTTGGCACGTGGGAGGAAAACAGAGCAGCTAGTAAAAACTCATGGTCCTGTTTAACTGTTTTGCCTTGCTCAATATACACAAAGGATATCCAGTATACTTATTACACCTCATCTTTTGTGACTGTGGGCATGAACATTAAAGGTGAATAAAGATATGTTCTGTTACAGTTGTATACCTTTTATGGACTACTGTAGTCACGGATTCATGGAGGTTCTATTTTCATTAGTGACTTATTTATTTAGTTTATTTATTAACATTTGTTTACAGGGATAGTCCAAATGGATAAAAGCCCATTTTCAGTGAAGGCCGGGGAGAAAAGCTCCAAAGACAGTTAACAATATTAACATACAACAATTAGAAATAGATACATTTTGAAATACAAATATTTAAGGAACACAAGTATCCAAAAATACTAGTTTGAACACATCATAATAATGAATAGTCAGATGACAAATATTAGCACACAAATACAAGTGCAATGCAAATAGTTGCTGTGATATACATCTAAACAGTGTCCTTCATGGCATGTGCATAGACATGGTAGTGGCAAAAATTTCTGCTGTACCCTTAATTCACTTCAGTAGTAAAGATCTTCACACGAAGGCAGTAAACATGATGGAAGCCCATGATACATGTAGTAGCATTATTTCACAGATGGGTAAAACTTTTTACAGACAATAAAAATACAGGACAGTTACAAAAAACATAGTCTACTTTAATGGCTAAGCTAATATTCAATTCTTCTCTACATACAAATACAGCTATCTACAAAATCATAGTGTAATTAAACCAGAAAGAAGTCTTTTTGGAATCTTACCACTGAAATCCAATCTGCATTCCAATTGAAAGGGCAGCTGCATCATATGCCTCTTCTACTGTTCCTCAAACTTTCACCTCAACTATGGCACTTTTCAGCCAAAGTGCTATCTTGAATTATATCTGAATCTTAAGTGTTATCCATAGTACTGCCTTTTGGGCTTATAGCACAATCACATCTATTCTAATGCTTATATTTGGTGATAAATGTTCACAGTGTTGGCTATTCAGTACCTGATCAATGGTTCTGAGTCTATATTTATTTCTCCATGCAACCCTAACGCTGTAAATACACTGCACCTTACCTGTGTATAGCTGACTAGAGAAAATATATGCTTTACTATAAGCTGCTGTTACTTAAAATGTTAAATGATACAAAGTAAACAGGAGCTGCACTAAACATCCTAAAAGAAACAGTCTGTGGCAACATGTTCTGATCAATGAAGTTACTCATCTAAGTAAACATTTATAATATGGAGAAACTACAATCCAACCCCAAATCCCACAGGAAAAAAACACTAAATATGACCCAGAGAGACTGAGTTCATTTAGTGGTGGTTCTGCTTCTGCAGCAGGAGGGCAAGGAGGTGGACTGAATGGTCATCATAGGCTTGCAAATCCTGGGATGGAGGGTGGCAGTACAAGCCGCTGCAATGCTGAGTGAATCAGGAGTGTTTAGGTCTAGCATGGAGTTTTGTTGGGGAAGGGAACACTAAGCTGCATATTAGCCAACAGTGGCTGGGGTTGAAGAGAAATTGCTGTCCATTTAAATGATAACCTATCTCACCTCTGAAAGGGAATGAATGAGCCATAATTCTCTTACCTCATTCAAGGACAAAATGAGCTGTAGGGGTCTCTTCATGACTGAGGAACAAATATAGACAGGGTAACATATCTGTCAGTAGGGTGGTAGGTGGGCACATTTGGGAATAATTGAGGCTATGTAAAAACTATTGCAAAGCTGCAGATCATGACAGCGTAAGAGCAGGGTACTAATATACTGACATACTGCATGGTACATACAGACAAAAGAATGAGTTTCCAGTAAAAAAACTACCACACTGGAAAAAGGAGATGATAACTGAAATCATAGACCCGCAGAAAGGGTCCACATTGTTTCATCACTTATTTTTGATTTCTTTGTTCATTATTTAAATTTCTTCCTTGAGCTGCTTGAATAATGTTTGGTTTATCTGGCCTGATGCAACATATGGAAAAGGATGATATACACCTTTTTTAACTGAACAAGATATGTCCTTCAGAGTCATTTTTACTAAACCGGCTCTGGTGATGATTCATGAAACTTGCTCAACATTTTCTAAGTGGATGGAGAACATGAACACTTTCTTTCATGTATCTCACTTTTCCTTAGCTGATTATAGCAGTGGGCATTGCTTAAAGGTGCTGTAAGAATTATTACTGAGTCACTGTTCTCTTAGAGACTTGGAGCTGAAATGTTTCAGCATCCATTTTGGATGCTTTTGGTATTTTTGAAGGGCAACCAGCAGAACTACTGCTGAGATTGGTGCCTTTAATTTACTGGAAATTAACAGACACCATGAAGTAGATACAATGAATGATTAAATACAACTTTTAAAATTGGGTACATTCACTAGACACAACACATTTTAAGGAATTAGTGTTCTTTGTGATTACCAAACATCATTTCTCACTCCTTTTCCATGACCTATTCTGTCATGTGCACACATTTGTCATGATGTACTGCATTAATAAGTGTTAGCACTGCGGTACCTCACATTACCATGATTAGACAAGGTCCTGTTATAATCAAACAAAACAACAATGGAAGTAACTATTGTCCTCAGTCACAGAGAAATGCTGACTATTGGTTAAAAAAAAAAAAAAAAACACGTCTTTGAAATAGTAAGCATATCTGTGTATAAGTGACAATACCAACCATTTCCTCCTTGTAAGGAAATGGCATTTGAGTAAAATCAGAGATTTCAATGTCACCCCAGTGAAATAGTCAACAGCCACAACAAAAATCACCGGTGACCACAAACAAATGCAAGCAGTGGTCAGACAAGGCTCTAAGATCAACAGAGACTAGGTCGAAGACCTGGAATTTGACTGAAATGAAGGAACATGAGTAAAATAAAATACTCAGCACTCTAACAACTCAGGCAGCAGAAGAAATCTGCGGAGTCAAATAAGAAAGGCATCATCTCAAAAAGCATACATGAGGGTAATAGAACAGAAATGTAGCTGACACGATTATGGAAAGCAGACCCATAAGGAAAGTTGATGGTGGAATGTAGAAGTACAGGAAGTTATCATAGAAAAAAGTGGGAGAGAGGAAAGATGGATCAGGCTAAGAAGGAAAACTGGTTGACTAACAAAAAGACTAAAGAGAGTGATTGTAATAGCAAGAAACGAGGCATCAGAGGTACTGTTTCAGCTTCTGGAAAGTGACTCAGCAGATGGTGCAAAGAAACTATCAGTAAAATGCGATAAACAGGACAAAAAACTGCAAAAAGTTACTAATAAATGTCCAAAAAGCAGCAACCACGATGGAACGAACCACAGTATTATTAGAAGCAGATTTTTTCCAATTTTATTGTAACCACACACAGATAACAGAAACTATCAGCTTACAAGGCAAAGACAGAAAGATAAAGAATATAGTCAGACACAATTCATAAAGGATGCCATTGACAATCTGTTAAGCAGTCCAGAGGACATTAAAGGCAGATGGAAAGAGTACTTTCAACAGCTTCTGAATGAAGAAAACCCCTAAGCTTTACTGTTCCTTACACAACCTACTATGAAAGAGGAAGACGAACCTTATGTTTGCAGTGAAGCAGATAATGTCAAACAAGCAAGAGATAAAGAAAGAGTCCAAGTGGACATTCCCAGACTTGGAAAAGGTACATGACAAGGTCCCAAGAAAGCTTATTATGGTAGTGATGTGGTGAAATAATGGTAGAATTAATGCAGGTTATGTACAAGGACACGGCAATACAATTACAAACGATGTTTGGGCTCACAGAGGGCTACCCAGTGGGAGTGGGAGTGGGTGTGGGTGTGTATCAGGCGTCATCTCTGAAACAACTTCTTTTCATGCAGGTGATGGACTTTATTACCAAACAGTTCAAGAAAGCAGCTGTACGCATATGATGCGGCATTCCAAGGCAGCTGTACACATATGATGGGGCATTACAAGCAGCTGTACACATATGATGGGGCATTACAAGCAGCTGTACGCATATGATGGGGCATTACAAGGCAGCTGTATGCATATGATGGGGCATTACAAGCAGCTGTACACATATGATGGGGCATTACAAGCAGCTGTACGCATATGATGGGGCATTCCAAGGCAGCTGTACACATATGATGGGGCATTACAAGCAGCTGTACACATATGATGGGGCATTACAAGCAGCTGTACGCATATGATGGGGCATTACAAGGCAGCTGTACACATATGATGGGGCATTACAAGCAGCTGTACACATATGATGGGGCATTACAAGCAGCTGTACGCATATGATGGGGCATTACAAGGCAGCTGTATGCATATGATGGGGCATTACAAGCAGCCTCTGAACAGGAACTTCAGCCAATGATAGGGGAATGGAATGCAAAACTGAAAACACAACAGGTGAAGGTGAGTACAAACAGGAAAATGGCAACAGCAGCAAATGGGGAAATTGGAAGAAGTTGAAAGTTTAGATAGAAGGGAAAATAGTGCAGCAGATTAACAGTTCATCTATCTGGGTGGGGTAGCTGAGGAGAGGGGAAGTCTGAATGAGGTCAAAGCTAGAATCAAAGGTGCTGCAGCCAATTGGTGCAGAGTGACAGAGTGGTAGGTGACTGAAAAATGTTAAAGCATCTGAAAAGTAAGGTGCACAAAACAGGTTGCAGAAACCTGGGTAGTGAAAGCAAAGCATCTGAGCAAGTGAGAGGTGATGGCAATGAAGTACTAATATGGGTGATTGAATGCACACTACATGACAGATGAAGAAATGAAAACATCACAGTGGAAGTCAGACCAACTCCAATTGCAGAACAAATTATGGAGGTTTTGAGGTGTGCAGGTAAGCAGAAGATTTATAAGATACAAGAAGAAGGTAAATGGAAATCCAGACAAGAGATGGGTGGATTACTAAGAGAAGCTCTGCAACTGTCATGCATGACTGTTGAAAATGGCAGGAGAGTCACTCTGAACTGAGAAAGAGCTGGAAATAGTTTCAGTAAAATCTCAACTACGTAGAGAAAAAAAAATAGAAAAAGGGAGTTGATGATGATGTTGGTGATCTGTATGATACTCATAGCAGTAAGTTCAAGGCTGAGGGTGTTGCAGTTTCTGAGATGAACTGAATAACACTGTATTAATATTTAGCATGGTAACCATTAAGCTTCTAGATCCAAAGCAGTTGAAAAGTTAATAAAGTCAGTTTGAAGATTCTCCTAAATAAAGTTTGAGTTACTTCCTACCTAACCTACTATTAGGAGAACCTTGTCATCCGCTGAGGACTGCTTGTCGATCAGGAAAGTCACATGAAAGTCTAAAATATGGTGTAATAGTCTGTGCATGTGTCACCAACATGAAATTAGACTTTTCTGTCTTGCACATATCTTCTAAATTCTGCCAAAGTGCCTATCCTAGTAGATATCTATTACATTTCCCTAGAAGCACGCGAGTTAAGAAAGGAGTTACATGCTTCCAGATTTTCAGCTCTGAAAATCATAACACAAAGCCAATTAAAAAAAACACACAAAAACAATCAAAGGGACAAGCCCCCCCACAACCTACACCACCTATGTGGACCCATACATAGTCTAATTTATGCATACCAACTCCACAGTCTCACTACAGCAGAGAAAAAAGAAGGAAAATACATTGAAAGCACACTGTCAGTTCTCACAATTAAACTAGTAGTGGTTAAAATAATTCTATCAAAAACCTATAATGAAAATCTGGTCACTGGAAGAGGCAGCAATGAACTGCTGGTATACTGTGTCAATAAAGAAAATTCCCTTCACTCTGGAATAAAATCCCAGTCCAGGTTAGGCAGAGTCCCTCATTGACTCTCTTCAAGAGGAATCTTGATGAGTGGATGGGAGATCGTAGGTTTACCCCGGGTATCACTTCTGTGTCACTGTTAGACAGAGGCACAGTATACTAACCTCGAAAAAGGGCATAGCAAAATAAATTTAAAATGGGTGGCGAAAGCCAAACACACTCTGGCTAGGCTTATAAATGCCCTAGGGCAGATAGCCTAGTATGAACCTATGAACCTATGAACCTATGAAGCCTACTTTTACTAGTACAGATTCTGGTATACCCCTTTTCTTTCCTGTGCCATTCCTTCACAGTCACTTTTCACATGCATTAGGTGAGTGTTTTGCATTATCAAATACAACTATTAGTATATAAAAAAAATAAATTAGGAATATAAGCAGACAGATAGATAGACAGATAGATAGAAAGAATAGTTAAGCTCTGTACAAAATCTTAATGCAAAAGACAGTGAAAAGGCCATGTTACATAATGTCAATACATTTTATTTTTTTCAGTCTGCACAATAAAATAAAACATGCCTTGTGATTTATTAATTTATTTATTTTATTTATTTGACATTTGTTAACTGGGTTACTTTGACTGGGCAAGAAGTCCCTTTTCAGCAGAGGCCAGAGGAGAAAAGCTGCAAACATATAAAACATATACAAGTACAGAACTTAACTAATAACAATAACAAGGAACTTATATGGCATACCAACAGCAATCAGACTTAACATAAGAATTAAATAGTTGCTTACACACAGAGAGGAAGACTGCAATTAACACTTGGTAAATAACAATAAGTTAAAATATCAAACAAAACTAAAAATAAACTAATAATCCAAATAAGAATGACAAACGTGAGGAAAACTTGCCAAAGTTTAATGAAGCACTTTTTGTCTAGGTCACTGCCAAAACTTCTTCAGATGATCTGAAGAAGTTTGGGCAGTGACCTAGATGAAAAGCGCTTCATTAAATGTTGCTTGGCAAGTTTTCCTCACGTTTGTCATTTTTATTTGGATAAAAGGTTAAAATATGTAAAGTAATTTAGATATATACATTTGACTTGACAGAAAACAGGTTATTTATAGCCATAGTCAGTTTTTGATTTTTAGGTAGATTGCAGGAAGAAAGACAAGTAATAGGGATATAGTTACTGTAACATTGTATTAACAGAGATAAAGGAAGAAGAAAGATGAGGAAGAATAGGTTAGGCTGGAGTAGGGCAGGGGCAAGTCCACATTTTTAGCATGTAATCTTTTAGCAGTTTTTTTGAAATTGAAGCTGTTAGTGATAGCTCTCAGGTCTGGGGAAGTTCATTCCAAGTATTGGCAACTGAATTATTATACAAAAATTTACCTATTTGCTTCATGGGCTTATAGACTTCCAGGAGGTTTTGGTCTGCACTGCAGAGACAGCATCTGGGGGTATAGGGAGAGATTAGGGTAGAGAGAGCAGGGCAGAGGAAGGGATTAGCTAGTATAGAGTGTGTTAGGTGGAACCCAGCCACTGGGGATGCACAAGCTAGTGCATTTCTTTGTGCTGGTCCCAAGCCTGGATAAATGGGGAGGGTTGCATCAGGAAGGGCATCCGGTGTAAAATTTTGCCAAATCATACATGTGGACAACAGTACAGATATACATACCGGATCAGTTGAGGCCTGGGTTAACAACGACCGCCACCAGTACTGTTGGCCAACAAGGTGCTGGTGGAAATTGGGCTACTGTTTGCCGAAGGAGAAGAAGAGAGGGAAGGCATGCCCAAAGGCAGATAAAGGCTAGGAGTGTGATAGTGATGGCCAGAACTTTGAATGTTGGCGGTATGACTGGTATAGGGAGAGAGCTAGCAGATATGATGGACCAAAGGAAGGTTGGTATATTGTGTGTGCAAGAGACCAGATGGAATGGGAGCAAGGCTAGGTGTATCAGAGGTGGGTTCAAATTGTTTTATCATGGTGTGGATGGGAGGAGAAATGGCATAGGGGTTATCCTGAAGGAACAGTATGCTAAGAGTGCTTTGGAGGTGAAAAGAGTGTCAGATAGAGTGATGTTTATGAAGCTGGAAATTGATGGCGTAATGATGAATGTTGTTAGTGCATATGCTCCACAAGTTGGGTGTGCAATGGATGAAAAAGAAAAATTTTGGAGTGAGTTGGATGAAGTGTTGATGACTGTTCCCAAGGGTGAGAAACTGGTGATTGGAGCAGATTTCAATGGGCATGTTGGTGAAGGGAACAAGGGGGATGAGGAAGTGATGGGAAGGTATGGTGTTAAACAAAGGAATGCAGAAGGTCAATCGTAGTGGATTTTATGAAAAGGATGGACATGGCTGTGATGAATACATATTTTAACAAGAGGGAGGAGCATAGGGTGACATACAAGAGTGGAGGAAGATGCACACAGTTGGATTATATCTTATGTAGAAGGGGCAGTCTGAAGGAGATTGGAGACTGTAAAGTGGTGGCAGGGGAAAGTGTAGTTAGGCAGCATAGGATGGTGGTTTGTAGGATGACATTGGTGATCAAGAAGAGGAGGAGGAGGAGTGTGAGGGCAGCACCAAGGATCAAATGGTGGAAATTGAAAAAGAGTAATTGTGAGGTGGAGTTCAGGGAAGAGTTAAGACAGGCACTGGTTGGCAGTGAAGAGTTACCGAATAGCCGGGTAACTACAGCAGAGCTAGTAAGAGAGATGGCTAGAAAGGTGCTTGGTGTGACATCTAGAAAGAGGAAGGAGGACAAGGAGACCTGGTGGTGGAATGAAGAAGTACAGGAGAGTATACAGAGAAAGAGGTTGGTGAAGAAGTGGGATTGTCAGAGAGATGAAGAAAGTAGACAAGAGTATAAGGGGATGAGGTGCATGGCAAATAGAGAGATGGCAAAGGCTAAGGATAAGGCATATGGAGAGTTGTATGAAAGGTTGGACACTAAAGAGGGAGAAAAGGACCTTTACTGATTAACTAGACAGAGGGACCGAGCTAGTAAAGATGTGCAGCAGGTAAGGGTGATAAAGGATAATGAGGGAAACATACTCACACATGAGGAGAGTGTGTTGAGCAGATGGAAAAAGTACTTTGAGGGGCTGATGAACGAAGAGAATGAGAGGGAGACAAGGTTGAATGATGTGCGGATAGTGAATCATGAAGTGCAGTGGATTAGCAAGGAGGAAGTAAGGATAGCTATGAAGAGGATGAAGAATGGAAAGGCTGTTGGTCCAGATGACATACCTGTGGAAGCATGGAGGTGCTTAGGTGAAATGGCAGTGGAGTTTCTAACTAGATTGTTTAATTAAATCTTGTAAAGTGAGAGGATGCCTGAGGAATGGAGAAAAGGTGTTTTAGTACCGATTTTTAAGACTAAGGGTGATGTGCAGAGCTGTAGTAACTACAGAGGGATTAACTTGATCAGTCACAGCATGAAGTTATGGGAAAGAGTAGCAGAAGCTAGGTTAAGAAGGGAGGTGATGATTAGTGATCAGCAGTATGGTTTCATGCCAGGAAAGAGCACTACAGATGTGATGTTTGCTCTGAAAGTGTTGATGGAGAGGTACAGAGAAGGTCAGAAGGAGTTGCATTGTGTCTTTGTGGACTTAGAGAAAGCATATGACAGGGTGCCTAGAGAGAAGTTGTGGTATTGTATAAGGAAGACGGCAGTGTCAGACAAGTATGTAAGAGTAGTACAGGGTATGTACGATGGACAAGTTGACAGACAAGATCAGACATGAGTCCCCGTGGACTATGATGTTTGCAGATGACATTGTGATCTGTAGTGAGAGTAGGGAACAGGTGGAGGAAACCCTGGAGAGGTGGAGATATTCTCTAGAGAGAAGAGGAATGAAGGTCAGCAAGACTAAGACAGAATATATGCGTGTGAATGAGAGGGAGGATAGAAGAATGGTGAAGGTGCAGGGAGTAGAGGTGGCGAAGGTGGATGAGTTTAAATACTTGGGATCAACAGTTCAGAGTAATGGTGAGTGTGGAAGAGAGGTGAAGAAGAGAGTACAGGCATGATGGAGTGGGTGGAGAAGAGTGTCAGGAGTGATTTGTGACAGACGAGTACCAGTAAAAGTGAAAGGGAAGGTCTATAAGAGGGTAGTAAGACCAGCTGTTATATGGGTTGGAGACAGTGGCATTGACAAAAAGGCAGGAGTCCGAGCTTGATGTGGCAGAGCTGAAGATGTTAAGATTTGCACTGGGTGTGATGAGGACTGACAGGATTAGGAATAAGTATATTAGAGGGTCAGCCCAGGTTGGAAGGTTTGGAGACAAAGCCAGAGAGGCAAGATTACATTGGTTTGGATATGTGCTCAGGAGGGATGCAGAGTATATTTGGAAAAAGATGCTAAGGATGAAGCTGCCAGGTAACAGGAAAAGAGGAAGGCCTAAGATAAGGTTTATGGATGTGGTGAGAGAGGACATGCAGGTGGTTGGTGTGACAGATCAGGATGCAGAGGACAGTAAGAAATGGAAACAGTTGATCCGCTGTGGTGACCCCTAATAGGAGCAGCCAAAAGAAGAAGAAGAGTGTGTAAGGTGGAGATGAGGAAGTAAGAGCTGGTTTTGAACTTCTGGCCACATAAGATTTCTTAGGGCAGAGCAGTGATGGGAGTGGTAAGGAATATTTGCAGCAAATCTGACAATTTTATTGTAGGTGGATTCAGGTTTGGCCATGAGGTTGAATTGTAGATTAATGAGTATAGGTGCAACATAAAAGAAGAGTAGGCAGTAGAAAAGCTTGTGTCAGAGAAAGTTTTCTGTCCTTAGTCAAATATTCTTTATTCCTATATAATAGGCCTAGTTTTTGGTGTGGTTTTTTTTGACGGTCTATGGAATATGTATGTCAAACTTAAGATAGTTGTCGATAACAACACCAAGGAGTTTAGTATGAGATTTGACTGAGATAGTAGTATTATTAAGAGATCTGACTGAGAAGTAGTTTTTGCATTGCTGTAGATATTTAGGGAGGAAGAGAAGAAGTTTTGTTTTTTTAGTATTAAGTAGGAGTTCATTGCTGGTTAGCCATTTTTCCACAGACAGAAATGAGTCTTGGGTAAGGGACAAAAGGTGGGGGGGATTATTGGGGCAGGATATGATAGTGGAGTCATCTGCAAACTGGCTAAGAGAGGACTGAGGGCAGGATGTGTGAAGATTATTTGTAAAGATGTTAAAAGGAGGGCCCCTAGAATGGAACCTTGGAGTACGCTAGTTTGAACAGGAAGGAAGGGAGAGAAGGCCAATAGCCATCTGACAAACTGCAGTCTATCAGAGAGATAGCTGGTGAACCAAAGTATAGTAGATTAACCTTACTGGTTGATCCTGTAACTTACATTGACAGTGTCATAATCTTATCTGTTGAAATTCCTTGGCTTTGAACATGTACTCGTTTAGCAAAATAAATACAAAAAATACATATGTGTATGTATGTATGTATACATATATATATATATATATATATATATATATATATATATATATATATATATGTGTGTGTGTGTGTATATTTATATGCACACACATACTAAAGTAAGTCTAAAATTCAGTAGATTGACACTTAAAACACTGACGGCAAAAGGTTGAAAAAAAATAAAGATTGACACATTAACATGCATAAACAAAAGCACAATCCTGGACCATGCAAAAGAAAACTAGTGTTTGTGAGCACCACCACAGCCCACCCCTACTAATTATATATACTTGCTTTGAGGTTGCAAAATTTGTGGAGAAGGAGCATATTCCCTAACCCCAGGAACTGTACCTGTCAACAATTTGTTTTATTGACCAAAGTATGTCGACAAAACAGATGCCGGTATTTGGGAATTTGATTATTAGGAGGATGCTCATATATATATGGGAGCTCTTGTTGACACTAAGAGCAATTTGGATGACTAGCTGGGAGACATAAAATTCACCCCAGGAGTTTCACCTGTGTCCCTCTTAGATAGAGCAGTAGATGTTGATTTAGTTCTACTCGATACATTAATATTCTAGGGAAAAGGGGTTGGGTTGTACTTGGCTAGGCTCGTAAGGGAAGCCATTTGAATGAAAAGGCATTTGACTGAAAACTGTAGTCTATTGATACTATTTGGGGTGGTGTTTTCTGTTCATGTGAGTTGTTAAGAAAGTAACTCTAGAAGATTTTTTACAGATTGGCAATGTGCACCATCGTGTTGCACCCCAGATCTGTAGACATTTGCATGCCTTAACTTCTTTGCTAGCCCATCAGAATGCCTTTGTTATGATAAAGAGCATTTTTATTTATTTATTTATGTATTTAAGCATGCTTTGTTAATCAGGTAAGTGAACTAGTCTTAAGACCCTTTTCAACCTCAAACTAAGCCATTAGGGGTAGGACAATTGCAAGCAAATAATAGATTAGATATAAAATATATTATATTAGGTGCAGTACAAACAGCAATAGATACTTACATCAACATTGCATTATTACTATGAAATGCTTGCTGCAAAAGAAAATAAAGCAAGTGTACTAGAGGTGGCAATATTATTAAGAACAAGATCCAGTATATTGTATACCACAATAGTGATTCTTTCTATAGGTAGTTTGTATTTTTTAATCAAGGAAACATTAGTCATGCTTTGCATTTTTACTGTAATTGAGTCAGAGTATTTCAGGGTAAGCTGAAATCACCTAGAATACATGTATAGGAATAACAGTTATTGCAGTAATGTGCCTATCATCATCTTTGGGGCAAGACATTATATACAGTTGGCTATAGAGTAGCAGCTGATTTGTTTATGGTGGCTTGGAATTTCAAAATTAAGGTTGCAAGGAATCTGTCTTGATGTGTGAGTGTATCTGAAAAAAACTGGCAGTCATGTGCTGTTGCACATGGCTCCAAATATGTCATAGGTGCTAAACACAGGAATAAAGGATATGTTTTCTTTGCAATGAAATCATGTTGTTTTCTACACATATATGTGTGTGTTCGCATTGCAGAAGGGGCTTAATATCAGCCATTTTTTGTTAAGACCTCTGGCATTGACAAGAGTCAAATTATTATGTTCTGAGCTGGAATTTGCTAAATGGATAAGCCAAGTAGGCGGGCTCTGCCCATAAAAAGGAACTGTGTGGGCAGCAAAAGATTTGACTTGAATATAAAGGCCTTAGTAAGAGAAAAACAGAGCATACTTTGCAAAACAGGAAGGGCTGTTCGCCTTCTCATTCCAAGCACACACATAATGGATGTCCCTAGAATGATACCAGCTTATAAGTTTGCTATTCAAGCATATTTTCTTCTACTTGAATTTTTGCATCATTCTAGGTAATGGCAAGATGTCACTTAAAATCATGATTTGTCCTGCCTTTGGTGCATACTTAGAATTGTCAATTATACCTTACTAAATTTCATCTTGGGTAAGGTAGCTAAGGTCATTCAACTCTGCATGGACAACCACTTTGTCATAGCTGTATTTGTCAGGATAGAGGGATCCAAGAGGCCTAACTACATCTGATCCTTGATCAGAAAATATAGGCTTGTAAGGCCTGTGGGGCTTAGGTAGTGACCATGTCAGGAAAAAAGATGAGTTTGGTATGAGAGAAGAGGAATCTCCGGAAAAGGTGAGAGAGATTCCCACTGCCATTTGTAGCCTTGATGTATTACTCTTAGAAAACCATCCATTCAAATCAATCTGTTGTCAAAAAGAGAAATGGAGTTTCAGATTATAAGAGAGAATTAAAGGGCTGCCAGGGTGTGAGAATGAAGGAAAGTCCATCATACAGCAATTCAGACTTATTTGACTGTTGTTTGTTTGCTACTCCTTTTTAAACATCTGCTTACCAGCAGATTGTTGGGACTGATTATTTTGCTGTTTATTTAATTTAGACGAGGAAGCATAAAATACTTTGGTAAACTTTGAAAAGGAGAACTGAAAAACCTGCAATAACCCTCAGATCAGATTCCCCACCTCAAACTTTTTAAAGACCTCTGCAGCATAAGGTCCCAAATTTAGTTCTGCATCCAGAGAACAATTCAACATATCTTGTTGACATCATCTGGGATTGTGTTGTGACGACATCCAGACAAACTTCCTCATAACAGTTTCACTGGCAGTAGCTGTGGAAGTGGCATCAGTAATGTCATGTGTACATTTTAACCAATGCTTAGTGACTTGACAAACAGTAGATGCCAAATTACACAAATAACAGTTTTACTCACAAGTGGCAACCAGTGCCAAAACATTACTCATTTTCTCATAAGTGGCCATGATAAACCTCAACATATGAGTCTGAGAATGAAGAATTCTAAAAACAAGTGTTTCAGAAGCATAGCCTTTTCCCCAGTTATCAACAGCTTTCCTATCCTTGTCAGAAGGAAGGGGGTTAGTATTAATAAATTGCTTAGCAGCAATTGGGTTTACTAAAGCTGTAGCTGCTGGGTCAGGTCTGAGATGAGTGTATGTAAAATGAAATATACCTTATATAATCTATCTGATTTTGGAGGGTAGTAGGATGACTGTCAGGGAAACTGGAGGTTGTAACAAAAACCTTCTCCATCATGGAAATTGCAGGCTGTGACAAAAACATCCTCCAACAAAGAAAGAACAGGAGGAAAAGGCATAGGATAAGGAAACTGCAGCTGTAATAATTCATAACATTTTCTGTGGGACTAAGAAACATCACTATTTTCCCACTGAAGTAACCAATTCATTCTGGAAAGAGAAAGAGAATCCTTCACAGGGGCTATTTGTAGTATTACTCTCTTCAGAATCTTAATCAAAAGTCTGCAGAGATATTACATCATTTGTCCCGACAAAAATACATATACTAAACAGACACCAAGCTGGTTAACAACAGGATAAGTGATACTCCTTCTTAAGAGTGAACCTGTAAGCCATCCTAAAGACTGTAGACTAATAACTTGCCATCCACTGATGTACAAACTATATACTGGAATTTATACAGATAAAGTTTACAGCCATTTACAAGAAAACTCAATCATGGCAATAGAACAAAAAACAAAAAGGTCATATGGAACAAAAGATCATTTGTTGCTAAATAAGGCCATAGTTGAGAATTGTAAAAAGGAGAAAAATCCAAGTATAGCATGGCTAGATTACAAGAAAGCATGTGACAGCACCCCACATTCATGATAAAGGAGTGCTTACAGATAAATATGATACATTTTACATTGATCAGTTACATTACAGTGGTCATGTAACTGTGGCAATCCACTTTGCAATTAAGCTATCACAAAGGGCAAATTATTATCCCAGGAATAAATATTCAAAGGGGATATTCCAGGGTGATTCTTTGTCACCATTGTTGTTTTATCTTGCCTTTAATCCATTAAGCTGTTTACTTAACATATTAGGTCTTGGTTACAGTTTGGCTTCCAAAAAAAGAAATATGCTTAAAAGATTTCTCATCTACTTTTTTTTGGATGACTTAGAAATGTATAATTCATCAGATGCGGAATTGAACTACAAGTGGGTAAAATTTTCTCAGAAGATATGCAAATGACATTTGATCTTGATAAATGTACAAAAGAAAATTTTAAAGCAGGAGAGTTGCAGTACCAAGAAAATGTCAATCTAGGACAGGAATGTGATCATAAAGGGACTTGAGCATGAAAGAGTATGTAAATATTTGGGAATTGATGAAGAAATGGCAATAAAACATGAACAAATGAGAAAGAATTCAGCAATAAATCTTTCAGAAAACTAACACTAATATTGAAAACAGCCTTGATATCTAGGAGTAAAGTCCAGGCTGTAAACCAATTTGCTCTTCCTGTTTTAACTTACAATGTTGGTGTGACTGACTGGCCCCAAAAGGTATTGGATAAGTTGAACAAAAACAAGAAAAATGCTTCACTATTATCAAATGATATATAAAAATTAGTATATACCAAAATTATAAATTCCACGGTCTGAAGAAGGTACGGGTCTGCTGAAAATTGAGTACATATAGATTTGCAATCATGGAACTGCATACATGTCTGTTGACCTTATCAGATCCTAACACAGTGAAAGTTTTATAACATGAGCAGAAAAAGTTTAAGATGACCTCTCTGCTTAGTTTAGCAGAAACATATTGGGGTCAAGTAGGAATGGAAATCAAACCAGAAGTTGACAAAAATCAGACAGTAATGAAATGTGCCAAAAAAAGATAAGAAAGAATGAATATAAAGAGAAGGCTCAGATAGTGTCAGGTATAGAGATATCCTGGAACAACCTCATACTGATCAGGATTTGATGCAGGAATGGTTAAGGAGAGGTGAGTTGAAACTGAAGGATGAAAGGTTAATAATGCCAGCCCATGATAATGGACTACATACACGTTGGTTTCCAAAGTTGATTGTACATGAGGAAGAAACAGAAAAATGTCTTCTTCTTCTTCTTCTTTCGGCTTTTCCCGGTTAGGGGTCGCCACAGCGGATCATCTGTCCGCTCATGACTGGCAGTGGAGTTTTACAGTGTCAAGTTGCCAGCCCGGCACCCAACCTTCCACAGAAGGCACACACACGTGCACACTCACACCTAGGGCCAATTTAGAGTGTCCAATCCACCTACAAATGTAAATTATGTAAAAAAGAATTGGAAACAGTCATACACCTTGTGGCTGGGTGTGATGCATTCATGGCAGAAGGCCTGTACACTGAACACAATAATGTAACAAGATTGTTGCCTTAGGGTTTGTGCACATTTTACAATATACAAGTAACTGAGAAGCATTGGGAACATGGAATACAAAGCATTATAAAGAATAATAACATGTACATCACAGAGGATCATGTATTACCAACAATTCAAAAAAAAATGCAAGAAAAACAGATAAAATAGTTTGTTAAAAAAGACAAAAGTAGCACTGATCATTGAAATCGCTACATCTACCAGTTACGGTATCTCATGTACAGAGAGACACAAAGCCATAAAATATCAAGATTTGTAGGCAAAACTGAGAACAATGTGACAAAAAGATACCCAGATAGTGACAGGAGCAATAGGGCTAAAAAAAAAAAAAAGAGTTTACAGTCGCATTTCAACATGCTACCAATATGTAACCTCATATGAATTGCAAAAGGAATCAATTCTGGGCACATTGCAGGAGCTACAAAGAGTACTTCTGGGTGACATCAAAAACTGAAAAACACTAATTACATAAACTTTAATTATACCCTGACTTAATAATGGTGTCCATTCCCATCATTGTATTAGAAAACCCCCAAAACGTGGAGAAATTAAACCAAGAGACTAATCCATTTTTCTTTTAACAGAATCAGCCATATAAGACGAGTCAAAAGCCTGTTCAAAACTTGATCTAAGCCTAGTAAATTACTCCTGTCCAGTGTCACTGATACAGGAGAAGAAATATGTTTAGTCTTTTGTTTCATTTGTCAGGAATTCCTGAGGAAACAGACCGAGCATTGTAGATAATAAGTTCACAAGAGACAGGCACACCTTTCTGGCTAAGCAGAGAGGCATTCCCTGTCCCTTCTTCAAGGACCAACAAGAGTCGCTCTCCCCTAGCTAACAAGGCCACAATAACAGCCACAGAGGATGTGTCAAACTCCTGGTTCATGGTGACTGTATGGACTTCAACAGTAGGACCGAAGTAAAATGATATCTGGTCCAAGGAACAAGCAGAGTTACCGCTATGTGGCTGCGGCAAAACATCAGCCTGTTGTGGGGGCTAAAACTGCTTAACAAGTTTTTTTTTTTTTTTGTCTAGCTGAAAGATGGTACAACTAAGGAACCAGTAAGTTATTCTATGGTTATGTAGTAAAATGTGTCTGATTCCAGAGGAAGCTAAGCAGCAATAGTTTTTAAAAAAGGTAATTTGTAAAAAAAAATGTAAGTTCTTCCTAAAATGCACATTGAAAAGCACTTTAAACTCTTACCCCAGCCCCAAAAAGGAAATTTACATCAGATTATATGATAAAATGTAGTTTTAAATACCTTTTAAAGCCTTTCTGAAAAATAAAATAAATAAATAAATAGCACTCCAGTTTAAAAGTCACCTGACAGTCAATTAAAAAAAGAAAACTTTTTTCCTAGCTTTTATATATATATATATATATATATATATATATATATATATATATATATATATATATATATGAGACCACAATAACAAAAATCCACATTATCGCACACTTAAAACACTGAATCCCAAAACATCAAAACCAGGAAAACGTAAATATAGCATATCTAGTCTCCTTCACTTTTGCATGAAGGTTTTGCCCCCATGCACCCCACACTTCCTGCAAGTTAAATATATCAACTCCAAGATCACACTACTTAAAAAAAAAAAAGAAAACAGTCTAGCGATTGATAAACAACAGCCACAAGAACAACTTACAGAGCCAGAATACCTTAACTCTAAAGCTCCGTTCTAAATATGGCTAAAATCAAACAACTTCTATTTGTTTCTAAACATACTTGTACCCAGACTTCTCCAAACACAACAAAACCAAGCGACGTCAACTCCACCATATTTTTTACCAGGCTTACTATAAACCCTTAATGTAACAGCACACCACTCAATCACTTAACCTATCAGGTTTTACTTACAGCTCAATATTCTCCACTGCAACCTTCTGAACTTCTGATAATGTGGATTTACATTATTGTGGTTTCAATGTTTCGATGTTGTGAATTTCGACGTTTTGGAAATGTGACATTTTAAAGTTTATATATAATATATAAAATTATATATGCATGCATGTGTGTGTGTGAGTGCGTGCGCGTGTGTGTGTGTGTGTGTGTGTGTGTGTGTGTGTGTGTGTGTGTGTGTGTGTATATATATATATATATATATATATATATATATATATATATATATATATATAAAATGTGAGGTCATCTAAATTACATGAACAGGTGCCTTGTTTCCTTGTGTATCTCTACTAAATGTCACAAAACCTCTTATTTTTATCTTTTTCTGCACTTTTTAGTAGCTCATTTTCACGTCTTTTTCTTTTACACCTGCAGACATCAGTCCTCCTCACCTGCTTCATTGCTTATTTTTTCCTCTACCAACTATGGTCTGTTTGTGTCTCACTAGACCCTGTGAGGAGGGTCTCTGGTCACCACTGGATTTAGCCTTTATGATGGCAAATCATCTTCAGCAACCCATTCGTGGCAGCCTGGCATCACCAAAAGACCACCACAAGGCATGTGGATGCTTCGGTGCATCTACCAAAAATAACTGCTATATGGTGCACAGCTTGTTGGGTATACATGTCATGGCTAAATTGTTGCTGCCTGGTTCTCCTGCCTGAGGTGGAATCAATCAGGCAACAATTTGAGCTGCCACCCCATGGGTTAGCTGGCATCAACTTTTCAATCCATCCTTCCATTTTTGGCTACTGGGTTGGGTGTTGGCATGACGCTTAAGATATTTGCCTCACAGATCAGAAGCACAGGGTTTGATTCTCACCAAGGGAAATTGGTTAGGCCTAAAGTGGCCCACAAGGGCAGCTAGCCTAGTATTTGTCTATGTCTATGCAGTGCCTGTGTTTCTAATTGATTGAACGTCATCTGGATCACAGTCTTGCCCTTATCTCTCTCTCCCTCTCTCTCTCTCTCTCTCTATATATATATATATATATATATATATATATATATATATATATACCATAGGGATAACATCTTCTTACTCATATAACTGAACTTGTCTGTGCACAGCCCTACTTACACTGTTGTCTCCAAGAACTACCTATTTATTTATTTTATTTTATTTTATTATTTATTTATTTATTTAAATTTGTTGACCGGAAGTGTCCGGCTGGACGTAGGTCCATTGTCAGCGGAGGCCCGGGGTGAAAGCTCCACTGTAAAATAAACAGACAGTAGTTACATTGGATTACATAGCGATTAACAATTTAATATAGCAATTACTTACAACATATTTACAGATGAAGAATATAGTACATCAGTAGACAACTAGAATCTTTATCTGTGAAGTACATAACAGACATTAACAAATGTTACAATGAGAAGTTCCTGCTGTATAATAAGTACTAGGCTTATGAGCATCTGAGCTTGCTATAATCAAGGTAGTTAGTGGATTGGAGAGAAAAGTAGTGGTTGGATGGGGTGGATGATATTAGAGTGGGAGTTGCAAGGGCAGAGCCAGCATGTTTTTAGGTGCGCTTTTAGTAAAGTTTTGAAGTGGGTGCTTGATGGTACGGAGGTAATTGTGGGTGGGAGTGAGTTCCATAATTTGGCTATGCCGCAAGAGAATAGTGCTTCACCAGCAGAGTTATTGGCTTTAGTGATCTGAAAGTGATTTTTGTTGCTGGATCTTAGTGGTCTGGTGGTGCGATAGGGTTGGAGTAGATTCTGGAGGGATGGGACATTTAGTGGATGGTTTACTAGTTTGTGGGCGAGTGAGAGTTGATACCACTGAAGGAGGTGAAGGAGTTCAAGCCAGCCCAGTTCAGCAAGTGAGAGACAGTGGTGACTACGGTAGGATGCCCCTGTGGCAAATTTGGCGATTTTGTTGTAGCAGGTCTCTAGCTTGTTTAGATCACATTGCCTTAGGCTGGTATATATTGGAGAGGCATAAAGTAGGGTGGAAATAAGGTGGTAATTTGCTATTGAAATCTTTGCTGCTTTGGTGAGAAATTGCTTATTTCTGTATAACGCTCCTAGTTTTTTGTGGACTTTTTTTATGGTCATGGATATGTGAATGTCAAATTTTAGTTTATTGTCTATTTAGCAATTTGGTGTGTCAGTTGAGTATATAGTGGTGTTGTCTTTTGCTGTGATGTTAAAGTGAGAGTTGTTTTGAGTATGTTTGGTGGGTTGGAAGATGAGTAGTTTAGTTTTGTTTGGGTTGAGTATTAATTGGGCATCAGATAACTATGTTTCAACAGGGGAAAAGGCTTCCTGTGTGACTTTTTGCAGTTTGGGTAGGGACTGGGCTGAGCAGATGATGGTCGAGTCATCTGCATATTGTATGAGTGTGCCATGTTTGGTGGCAGAGGCTAGATTATTGGTGTAAACAGAGAAGAGTAGGGGTCCAAGGATGGATCCTTGGGGAACCCCTATGGAGACAAGTAGTTGGGGAGATATGTCATTCTGCCATACTATGGATTGTTGGCGGTCAGACAGGTAACTTTGAAACCAGTTGGTGACTGATTGTGAGAAGGATAGGTTATTGAGGGCAGAGATAAGTATTTTGTGTGGGACCATGTCAAATGCTTTAGATAGGTCTAGGAAAGTAGCAGAGGAGAGATAGCCATTGTTTTTATGCTGAAGGATAGTGTTAGTAAAGGAGAGTAAGGCAGTGGTGGTGCTATGGTTTGGTCGGAAACCATGCTGAGTACTGGAAAGGAGGTTGTTAATAAGTAGGTAGTCTGAGACCTGAGAGTGTATGCATCTCTCTAGTATTTTGGAGAGTGGAGAGAGAATAGCTATGGGACGGTAATTGGTTAGTTCTGCGGAGGGTCCGCCTTTGTGGAGGGGAATTATATGTGATACTTTCCACAGTGTGGGAATGTAACTTTCTGACAGAGATCGGTTAATCAAGATGGATATTGGGTAGGCCAGAGCATCAGCTGTGATTTGTAGGTATTCACTTGGGAGGTTGTCTGCTGCTAATTTGGTGGGTTTAAGTTTAGTTAAGAGTTTTTTTATGTTGGAGGTAGGTACAGGAGAAAATGAGAAGGCAGTGGGGAGATTATTAGTTGAAGGTGTGGGTTGGAGGGGAGGGGGGTTGTGTTGTTTAGCTAATGATAGTATGGTTTGAGTGAATTGTGTGTTGAATGAGGTAGCAATATTTTCTGAGGAGTGAGGGATGTTAGGAGGAGGGGTACTGACTTTACCTGGGTGGAGGATGGAGTTTATGGAGGACCAGAATTGTTTGGGGCTGTGTTGTGAGGAGTCTAGGGCAGACTGGTAGTATTGGAATTTGTCCTGTTTTATTAGCTTTTTGACTCTATTGCGTAGTTCTAGGAATTTCTGTCTAGCTGAGTGGGTTTTGGTTTTGCGCCAGTGCTCCCAGGCTTTATCCCTGTTTTTCATTTCTGACTTAGTGGTTTTCTGTAGCCATGGGGAGGGTTGTGCTTTGGTTCTGGAAAATCTTATGGGGGCATGGTAATTAAGGATGTTCAGGAAGGTAGTATTAAAAATTCAACTCTGTTATCTAGACTGAGGTACTTTAGAGGATGCCAGTTACATTCTTTGAGGGATGAGATGAATGTGAGTGGGTTAAAGTTTAGTTTTTTACATATTTGATGGTAGATGACAGGTTTACCTTGGTATAGGTATTTTTGAGTAGGAATGTTGGGGAGAGATCACTGAGGCTATCTGATAAGCAGCCTGTTATATATGACTGGGGGCTCTTACTGACTAGTATCCAATCCAGGGTAGTGTGCTTGCTGGAGTTTTTATTTATCCTGGTTGTTGACTGGACTAGTTGGGTGAAGCCATGAAGGTGTACATGATGGGTTGGATTGTTGCCAGAACAGGATTGCCAGTCAATATTGAAATCACCTAAGATGATAGTTTCTTGGGAGAGATGGTGGGTAGACCAGCTGAGGAGGTTTTCTAGTGGAGGGATGTTTTGGCCAGGTGGGAAGTAGCATCCAATTATGTTGATGGTTTTGTTTTGGTTAATTTTGAGGTTGGTATATATTTTTTCTTCATTGCCTATTTGTGGAGCTGATGATTTTAACATCTGGATGTTTAGATGCTGTTTAAATATTATAGCTACACCACCTCCTGTTTTGTTTAGCCGGTCTACTCTTAGTATGCTGTAACCTGTAGGGAGTATTTGCTCACTGGTAATGTGAGGTTTTAGTCAGGTTTCTGTCAGGATGACTATATCTGGGGAGTACAAGTCTATGGTGGCATGGAGTTCATGGACTTTGTTGGATATACTTCTAATATTTAGGCTTAGTAGAAGGAAGTCACTTGGGTTTCTATTGGCTGTAATATGGGAGAAGTTGTGGTTTCTAGTCTGATTATGAGGATTGGGGTTGGAGATGGTAGGGCCAGGGTTGGGGTGGATGTCTCCACTTAGGGCTAGTTTTGATATGCATGAGATTATTAGTTTTCTCAGTTTTTGAATGTGTTTGTTTATAAGGGAAACTTTATGATTGTGCTCTGTGGGTAATAAGTATGGTGGGAGGGTTACTATGTTAAGTTGTAGGGATGCTTTATATTTGAGTAATATAGTTGGTAGAATATGTGGGGGGTGCATAGGGATGGTTCTTGAGCTGGTGGGAGGGGAGCTGAGTGTGGGTGAGACATGTGTGGTGGTGTGAGTAGTAGTAGTACAGTGGTAGTGGTTGAGTGGGGGAATGATGGAGCTTTGGTAGGATGTAAGATATGCAAGGAGAGTGCATGCAGTGAGCATAGGAAAGGTATGCTTGTTCATGTTAGTTGAGGAGGTGTGATAGTAAAGGGAAGATGGAGGAGGTAGTGCTGGGTTAGCGCTGTGGTTGGCTATTGGAAAGATGGGAGGGGTTTGAGTGCAATAAAGGTGACCTATGTCTATCATTTCTGATTAATTTATCACCCGGTCCACCTGCTATAAATAAAATAACAGTAGCGATTATTACAGATACATAGGCCTACTAAGAAAACATCTACTGCATGCAGATCTTCTCTTCAGCTTTATTCTTTATCATTGCTTGCAGTCCTGGTAGTTCTCATCAATTTTGTCATATTTCCTGATATAAAAAGTGTTCATCTTATGTATAACTATATATTTTTAAATACAAATTGCAACATGCATGTTTTTATAAATAATATTCGATATTTACATAATTGATTGAAAAAGATTTTTTTTCTTCAGAAAATATATATTAATTCACATTCTCTTATTCTGTCAGTGTCTGAGATTAATAGTACCAATAATTTTAAAGTGTTCCTGATTATTTCTGGATTTGTCTCTGATTCTGTTGAGAGCTATGATAAAGTCCGAAACTCAAATGTAACTCATTTAGTGACATCAATCCCAATGATTTGCCAGCATATACTACAGCAAGTTTGAAACAATAGGCACATCAAAATTATTTATACATATATAAAAAAACAAAAACAAATACAAAACAATTTAACAGACAGCGCATTCTCCTCATTTGCTAAGTGCAATAATGCCCTGCAGTGTTTGTGTTATTAGGTAAATAATACCTTTCCAGGGGCATAGAGGCCCTACGTCTGCAGCACTGGGATTCAGAACACACCTGGGCAGGCATTATTTAAACAATAACACACACCCTGCAGGGTGTTATTACTTGCATAATACAAGTACTTAATTATTAACTTGTCCATGATTACAATTTGAAAATAATTGTAATTTTTTTTTTTTTTTTGCAGTGTGACAAATGAATAACAGAAAAATGTTAAGAAATGCTCTTGTGATCACTTACCATTCATTAATGGCATATTCTAAAAAATTAGCTTTTTTGCCCAAAGGGGTTTAGCCTTAGATACAATTTTATTTATTAAAGTCATAGAAGTCATAGAGTGGATGACGTCCCTGCATAGGCCTTTTGGATGCTTGTCTGCTATATCACCCAGGGTTTATGTCTTTTGATTTTTTTTTTTTGAGTTCATGGGAGTCTCCTGTCCTGATGGTGTTGGGTCTTACTGTGCAATGTTTACGTTTCATGGGATTAAAATTGAATGTGTTACATTGTATTTAACTTTGAATATTGTTTTTTTTATGTTTTAGTACAGAAAGAATAGTGGGGTATGTTTAAAATATGTTATAAATTAAAATGTTTAATTGAAACGTTCTATGGTAAGTTGTTGTAGCTGACAACTGGCCTTCATAATTTTGTCTGTGTCACTTCAGGAGTTACACTTCATCTTACAGAACACATGCTCCTGTAGCCCAAATTCATCTAAAAAGCAAGAACATTGCGCTGCATGTCCATAATACTGAGGTGTGAGTACTTATCCACTCTCATTTCACCAAAGTGATATTATAACCCTCAGCTGACCATGAGTTTGCTGAATATGTTTGCCCTGTCCCTTATAAATTTTAGATTTTCTGGTAAATTGCTGAGGATTACAGTTAGTCAACAGTGGCAACCATTAGACTTTCTTATATGATATTATTCAGAAAATGCATATTGATTTAGAACCTTTCTCTAAACTTTTTTAATTGAATTGGGGTAATGTTAAAAAAATGTCCCTGATGTTGGGTGTCTTTGACCCCTTTTTTTTTTTTTTGCTTTGACCAGAGAGTTGAGAAGTTTGCTGGTAAATGTCTTATTGAGAAGCTGTATCTTCATACCACTTTCCTGTCACATGACTTAATAAATAAAGTTTTTGTGTTTCCACCACCAAGCCTGCCTGTATTTTTTAATATGCATTATTTTCAATAAAATAAGCTGCAAGTGTAGCACTGATACAGAATAGAGTACATGCAGTTATGCATAATTCAGGAATTTTGCTGCACCATATGTGGTAAACCTTATTTAGTTCTGTCTAGCCAAGCCAAAAAAAAAAACAAGGAAATGAACTAGACCTGGATGAAAAAATATTCAAAGTGCATACTAATGTATTTTTGTAAGGTATAATTTCTGCATGAAATACAAGTCCATTTTCACCTTCAAATTCAGAGCTCTATGCGCCTCCACTATATCAATTCCCCATTTACAGAGTTTTGGAGCATAAAAATCTGAATAAGATTGATCTGCTTTTTTGTCTTCTGTGTTCCATGGGTTTTGGGCAGAGATGTTTGTTGATGAAGCTTAACACTTTTCCATTGTGAATAGCAGTTTTTTGCTGCTCTGAACATCTTTGTCTTAGCTCATTTTGTCTTATCATTATCAAGGAACATAGGAAATAGTATGAACTATGGATCCATGCTTTTAAAGATCAAATTAAAAGGCAGAGAATGGAATTTATCTTTCACATTCTCCTTCCGGATTATCTAATAACTTACTAATATACATTGCTTGTTGGACTTATTTTTCCTACAAAATAATAATTTTATGCAAAAATACATCTTTTAAGTACTGATGCCATCCTATCTCACATTCAACCACTTACCATCATACAGCTATGAAAGTGTGATATGAAGACATTTTATGTTTTCATGGACAGAAGCTTTCTTGTCTTATCTTTTCACATGTGGCAACTTAATTATCCCATTACTAATTTTTAATTTTCCACGTTTTCTTAAGGAAATTGTCTGTATCTTTTTCTTCTGCTTACATTGCATAAGTCCAAATAATGTCCATGGGGGGGTTATTTTCTATCTTTTGTAACAGCACAGGCCTGCCATGGTAAACCAGCTGTAGTAAACCTTTCACTTTAATAAATGCAGTCATAGAATGGATAGCCTTCCAGAAGTAATAACTGGCAGATTAACATTATTATTTAAATATTACTTTTAGCAGACTCTCCGTTACTTTGACGTTGATTTCTTTTATATTTTTTAAATATTTTCATTCTTGTACTCATTTTTCATGTCTAGTTCTTACCGAAACAAAATATGATGACAAGGGTATGGAAGATGTCTTGAACTGATGCACCATAGATGGTCAAAATAAACATCTTTTTTGTTTCTGTTTTAGTTTATAAATATTAAAACATAAGTGGTTTCATTAAATTAGACCAGCCCACCCAACTGTTATCATTCTTTCCTGATCACCAGAGCCAGGATGACAAGAAAGGGACAACAAAAGCACTGAGGGTGGTTAGAGGCTTTTATTTTTTTCTCCATGGTCTCAACCAGGGAAATTGCACATCTCAATGTGCACCACTTACAAGCATCCCTACCCTCATACTGGAAGATGAGTAGGCAATGCTCCTCCATTTGTCTCCCTCACTTCCTACGTGGCTCAACCACTCTTATGCCTATTAATTGAGCCCTGTTACGTGGACCACACTCATTACTATTTTCTGTGCCACATATCCAAGCTTAGCTATTTATAGGATACTAATGCAAAGAGTACTACATCAAATCCTTTCAAAATAGGTTGCATCTCAATAGACAGAATGACAGACTTAGGAAATTCTAACTGTGCCATTCCCCTCATTGCTTGTTTCATATAGGCTTGAACAATTCATACGTAGACACACACACACACACACACACACACACACACACACACACACACACACACACACACACACACACACATGCACACACACACAAACACACACAAACACACACAAAAACAAGCAAGTAGAAGCACATAGACATGTACAATAGATATACATACATGCACATACACACACACACACACACACACACACACACACACACACACACACACACACACACACACACACACATGCATGCGCAAACACACAAGGAGACATGCAGACACATGCACTCACACACACATATGAACATTCTTACATAGGGACATTTTTGTTACTGATAACTGGTCTGTATAATTTTGTCTGTGTCAGTTAAAGAGTCACATTGCATCTTACAGAGCACATGCTACTGCAACGGGGGGGTTCATGCCTCAAGATTTTTTTTCTCTGTGCATGCAAATAATGCTGTTTACATTTTTTTTTTACTATTTTAGGTATACACGCAAACAGTTTCACTTCATAAACATGAATTGCTGAAATATCAAATTTCAGAAATTCGTGTCCATGAAGTCGAAACTGCAAAATAATGAAAGAATAAGCACAAATAGGACTATGTCGAATTCGTGCTTATGCATGTATGTTATGTTGCAGAAGTGTTTGGCTGGGATGGTGTCTGCAGTTTAAGGTGAATGAGTGTGCATGAGTGTTTCTCCAACTTGTATGAGTAGGTTAGGGTAGGGAGGTGGAGGTATGATTGTGTGTGTTGGCTGTGTGTGAATTTTGTTTTCTTTACTGTTTGTGTGATCTTGGAGTTAGTATATATAAGTACGGGGGTGTGAGGGGTGCAGGGTGGGCTTGCACCCCTACATTTGTGTAGTATAGGTGTGTGTCTGTATGGTATTTTGTTGTATTTGTTTTGTGGTGTGGATGTTATGGTTTGTGTGTTGTGTGCTGTAATGTGTATGTTCAATGTTTTGGTTTCATGATTGTGAAGTGTCGGTGTTGTGATGGTTTCGGCCTTATACTGTTGAACTGCTGAAATTCAATATTTCACCATTTCAGTAATATGAAGTGAAACCACACAAACACACACACAGATAATAAACATGAAACTTCTCACAATAGGGACTTGCACTTGCAAATACACATTTAAGTGTATACACACACACACACACACACACACACACACACACACACACACACACACACACTCAGTCTCAGTGTTTTAATGTTGTCTTTAGTTGTCTAAAGTAAATATTGTTTCATTTCAAGTATATATTAGTGGAAATAGCTAATTTAATTTTTTTTCAGACCCAAAGCAGATAATATGCAAAGCAAAAGCATTTAAGAAATATGGAGGCTGTTTCAATGAAAATAAAAAAGCACAGTAAACAAAAAGCATCTCCCATCACAAACTCCATTCAAATTACTATTTTGTCTTGTTAAAAGCAATTGCTCCCAATGCATAATTAGCAAGTCAAACAAAAAAGGTGCCAGAATTAAGTTTTCTTTTGCTGGTACATTGATTTCAGGCTAAGATTTGATGCTTTCATTTTTCACTGGGCTTTTTCTGTACATGTGTTCACCTCTTTGGAAATCTGCATGACTAATTGGACTTTGCTATTTTATATGCCTATTTTCTAAGATGTGGTAGCACTATGAAATATATTTCACAATAGCACTCATAAAAACAGGCTATAATATTAGAAAAAAGATAATGCCTACTTGTCACAGTCATATCTCTCAACCTTTTAGTGCAAGAAATCCTGACAATGCATGACACAATGGGAGGACAAAGGCCCCAAAACTGGGACATTTTTTTAATATTGCTCTGACAAACTTAGAAAGTTGCTAGATTAACAGGGTTTGTTTTGAAGTCTGAAACTCAAATGTATGTCATTATTTAGTGACTTCAATCATCAGATCATCCCAGTGATTTGTCGGAAAACCACAAATTTTATGAGGAACCCACCAAAAATATGAGCCAAAATCTGGACATTCTGAGAAAATCATGAGAGTTGAGAGGTCTGATCACAGTAACCTTTTGGTACTTAGCAACAGCCCTAACATGGTGTTGCATAGTGATCTAGCATAAAAACATACAGGACTGTGTGAGGCTGGCTCCATGGCCATGCAGAATCCTAATGAGGAAGTCCAGGGGATAGGCAAATGCAATTAGTGATGTGTTCTCTTTCCTTTCTCTCTCCTTCTTTCCCTCTCTCTCTTTCCTAGAACTGCCTTCAGGAAGGCATCTACATGCCAGAAATTGCACAGCAATGTAGATCCATATAACTGGCCCCACTATATTGCCACAGTGAACATGGCTAAAAGGTCATGTTCAGCTATATACTATGACTGTGGTTTGGGGATTAGGAGAAAATACAGTCACTAGACACCAGGAATAACTTAACAGTGTTATGCCATAATGGCACCAACATCAGTAAGGGGATCAAGGAGTGGGGTGAAGCATTAGACACCAAGGATGACTCAAAACTGAAGTGTTGTAATATTACTGAAATTAGAACAGAAATTGGAAGTGTGGGCAAACACCACACACCAGGGATAACTCAAAACTGAAGTGCCATAATGTCATCAACACCAGTATGCAGATCTGGGGGTGAGGGTGAATTTGTACACTAGACACCAGACATAACTTAACAATGAAATGTCATAATGGCACCAACATCATTACAGGGATCGAGAGGGACACTAGACACCAGGGGTAAATTAACACTGAAGTGTCATAATGGCACCAACATCAATATGGAATTGAGGGGCACTAAATAAAAGGGATAATTATCAGTGAAATGCTATAATAGCACTGACATTAGGATGGGGGACGGGTGGGGGGGGTGAGAGAAAACATGAGATACCAAGGAGCTTATAAATGGTCATATTGTCACTAAAACTGTCATGGCCATTATAGGTGGTGGATACACTAGCTATCAGGGCAATTACAAGTGTGCCATAATGGCACTGAAACTATTATGGTGATTCTGAGATGTTGGTAACACTAGCCACTGGGCATACTAGACACATGCCATAATGACAGCTCAGTTATTTGGGGAATCAGTGGTGGGGGGAACTACAGGAACACATGCCATTGCATGGACTCTGATGTGTAGTGTCTCTTGTACTAGTGTCTAGGAGAGTGATGGGAGGGATGCCAGTTTCAACAGAAGCAGCAGATTTCTACAACAATGATCTGCAGGTTACAGTCGTAACTGTGATCCACAGAGATGCAAATTAGCAGATTATGAGGTATTTCTTCATCACGGCTAATATGTCACTGAACTGCACAATTCCGCACTGAGGGAACAGGGCCTTTCTAGCTTGAGCCATATGGCTCTTACTAGGCCATTTAATGAATTCACAGGAATGTCCAGAATTAATACAAATGGCTGTTTTATGGTGCAATGAGGCAACAATCCCTTTTGCCTTATTGTCACATAATTAACAGGACACACAGCTAAACCAATTATTAAAAACTACAATAAAAACCTAGCCAAGCTAGAGTTTTCACTATGTGATTCATTAAACCTCTTGTAACAGAGGACAATGAAATATATGCAAATGTACCCTGTGTTTGTAAAGGTTAGCCAAGCAGTCACTTATGCTGTGCTGATAAGGTCACAAGAAGGCCAAAGCATGCATGTCCACGGCTAATGGGGTTTTGGCTTTAATGGATCCAAATGTATCCATTAACAGACATAAAAATTCATGGGTATTCAGAAGCCATAAAGCTGAAACACTCTTTTAAGGGGTCATTGTATATATTCCATTATCCCCTTTTGCCTTATACTGGGAATTAATACTGAAAAGGATTTATATTCACCACATCATATATGCCACCAAACCATGGGATACTGTCATTTGGCATAGTATTCTGTGTTAAATGTTGAAATGTCATGTATCTTTAATGGAAGTCATGCATTCTTGATAATTCAGTGTGTCAGTTGCTGCATTATTGTAGACTTTTTATGCTGTCTCTGATGTCAGGTAACTTGGTGTAATGGGAAAGGTGAATCTGGCTTTTATTCTTACTTTCCATTGTTACATTTTATGAGCATACCACTCAACTCCAGAATTTTACAGAATGTCCATTTTTTTCTCTCATATTTTTGATCTTTTCACTGTAAAATCTATGGTAAAATATTTTCAGACATTTTAGTTTCAGACTCCATACCCCTCAGAAAATACATGCTAATGCAAAACCTGTTATTCTAGTAACTTTCTATGTTCATAGGATCAATATTCAACATTTGTCCCTGATTTTGGCCATTTGCCCACCCATTATTTTTTGCCTTGCGGTATTATAAGATCTCAGAGTTGGTATATTTAATTGTTGGGCGAGTGGTGTAGCCCCCAACATGGTAGTTCTGGAGGGTTCACCCTCCAGCACTCCTGCATCACCCCGATAATATATGCTAACCCTGTCACCGCTCCAACCCAAGCCCTATACCATACCTTACAAAAAACCCTTGCCATAATACTGTCACCACGCAAGACAAACTAATACACACAAACACACAACAGTACACACTACAAGTTTACTTAACCTTGACTGTTACTCAGAAATACACACACCTGCATGCAAATGTACAATACCTATATCCTTCTCCAAGTTTTCCACTAAGCTTAACACCCAAAAACACACACATAGACTCTAACCCCTTCCCAATCCCAACTCACCTGTTTAGAAGAAATGACACTTTGAGATACCAGGCATTTATATATATATATATATATATATATATATATATGTATATATATATATATATATATATATATATATATATATTTATATACATATATATATATATATATATATATATATATATATATATATATATATATATATATATATATACACACATATACATATATGTGTGTGTGTGTGTGTGTGTGTATGCTGCACTGGCATGAGTGGAGTGATCAATATCTTAAATTACAATTGACTTTTAACCACATGACACTTACTCTTTCGTTACAGATGTGGTGAACAACATAATAAGACATGAGTGACATTTGCCTCAGTTTGCTGTATATTGATGCATGGTACAGGGACATTTAGCTAAGCATTCTGCTGAGCCATAGGCACACAATTTGTAAGTCTTTAAAAGAACCTTATTGCACTGGGGTAGTTTTTCCCTATGGGTTTGTTGTTTATGGTGCACTGTTATAACCTCAAAAGCAACTTTTCTCCTCATTTCTCAATGCCTAAGTGGTTTGAGTTAATCTTTAGGTAGTCTAAGACTGCAGAGGGCTACTCCACTTATAGCTTGTTTTCAGTTTTCTATCACCCTCTGCAATTGTCTGCCACACTCAATGGTGTGCAACATATGTCTGACTTATGCTGTAGTACTATAAATGTGCTTTACTATGGTGGAACAGTGCATTGCAAAAAGATCTGCGTAAGCTACAGTGCTTAAGAAATGCAGCTGTGGCTACAGTGTTGCAGTTTTCTAAAGTATATGTGTTATAAACTGAGTGCATATCTATGCCACATTACATAGTGCTGGGCAGGGTATTTTTCTAATATATTTAAGAAGGATTACTATATGCATTGCAATTTTATCACTTAGTGCAGTTCCATCTATATGATTTACAGTTGCTGATTAATTTGAATGAAAGCCAGATGGAGAAAGGTTATGCACTCATGAAATTTTCCAAATGATATATACCAGGAAGAAAAGGGCGTAGGAAATATATTGAATGAAAAATAAACTTCAGCAAATTTTTGTGTTTTTCTAAATTTCAATTAGATTTAAGTGACATTGTTAGAAGCAGTTGGAGATAAAGTCTTAACCTGGATCATTTTTGCCTAACATTTAATAATGTTTTGGTAATATTGTGTGTATTAGCACTTAGCTATTGCACTTGTTCTTCTTTCGGCTTCACCCAGATAGGAGTCACCACACAGGAACTCCGGTCCGCTAATGACTGGCAGTAGATTTTTACTGTGCCGAGGTGCCAGCTCGATGCCCAACCTTCAATGAAGGCATGCCCATTCTATGCATGTCTTTCGAACTCCACTCAACCATGGGGAGGACATGCAGACTCCACACAGAAGGCACTCCAGCCAAGACTTGAATGGGAGAACGTCTTGCTGTGAGGCTACAATGCTTCCTACAATGCTGCACTACTGCGGCTTAGCACGTAACTTTTGCACTACTATGCAGATATTGTTTGCTGCCCAGTAAGGTAGGCAGATGTTATAATATGGTGTCTTTGTGAAGCACTGAATTACGGGAATGGTAGCCTTCTGAATGGGTATGTGAATATAAGCAGACATCTACAAGCATCTTTGATGAAAGCAGATGAGTCACTGAGGCTGAGAAATTCAGTACTTTTGCATTCAGAGACAGCAACTTTTGATACTGACTCCCAATATGGATTAAAATACTGAGTTGTAAAGTATGTTTTTGACCTGTATGACCACCTATTGAATAAAATGAATAACTATAACTAATGCCATACAGGGGGGGAAGGACAGAGAAATTACAGATTAAGTTATTTAACTTATATCTGCCACTCTGGTGGCATACAGGAGTAAAGCCCTGACTAGAACCCAGGGGACCAAGGTTTGATTAGTGGTTTGGCTGACTGATGGAGTGGCAGGGAGGGATGGTCATGCCTATTCCAGTGAGAGGGTGGTACATGGGATGTATCTCTGTGATGATCTATGCTGGAGCTAAGGTCATCACTGGGAGAAAGCACTGTCCAGTAAAGATGTGAGGTAGCCCTGGGTGAGCTGCTGTGGAAGTGAGTCAATATGCCACTTATCTACATTGCATATCTACCCTGAATGTAACCACATTGCTGCAAAGTGGGGGTGGGATGCAGAGATGTGCTATGCCCCCAGGACACCCTTGGGATACATGACTGGACCCAGCAATGCCAGAATAGTCCAGAGGAGTAAGGCTATTGCTGTTAGATCCAGTGCAAATGTGGGGCAATAAAGTTCTGGGTGTCACCCCAATAATGATGATGCAAACGGGATAAGAAAAAGGAGGTATTTAAGTTATGTCCAGTCTCACACTGTACCTCAGTAACAAATGAAGAAAAAATAACAGATTATTTCAAAGTATGTACCGTGTGATGCCCCAGCACTGGCCCAGTAATCAAGAAGCCTCAATCCTCACTTCTGGTAATAGTGGGAGATGTAAACACTGGGAGGATGACAAGTACAAACACAGTAAAGTGTAATTTTCCTTAAGAGCACACAGAGACCACAGTCACTTTGGGGCTGGTTTCTCCCTCTTTCTCCAGATCCCCAATAATACTCCCCACTGGCACAGCTATAGAGCTGAGTCCTTAGCCAGAGTTCCAAACCAAGTCCTCCAACACTCTCTGTGTCCAACTAGTGCTTTGTGTCCCTGCCCAAGTAATTGACACACACACACACACACACACACACACACACACACACACACACACACATACACACACACCTGAGAAAGGCTGGCACAGGTTTACTAGCTATGTCCCCTTCTGCCCATGCTATAAGGTAGTTATCACTGCTACCAAAACCCCTTATCAGCTACTTTAAGGCCCTTAACAAAGGGTGTCCAATCCTACTGTGTAATGTTACTATTGATCCAAATGGTAGTTACACCAAGAGCAAGGCTAATAGGAGTGGCCTGCACAGTGCTACCAAATAAATATATGAGTACTCTCAGAGCTTAAATATTTTCATAAATATCAGCCACAAAGATAGGTTTAAATATATTTAATAATAAACAAATAAAAGAACAAGAAAATACTCAATAAATCATCACAGTAACTTCAGATTTCAAAGTCACAGGAAATATTGAAAACAACATTGCAAGACAGTCTCAAATAAATACAGAAAACATCTAAGCTATACTTCACTACATTCCTAACTGTATCTATGAGAAATGACTGTACTCTAGACTTACTTACTCATAGCAAGCCAAGTGTGGTGAATGGATCTTCTAGCTGACGTTGTTGTCAGGTCAAAGACAACTACAGAAATGAACAGTCTCTCTCTCAGATACTTCTTAAATTAATATCAGATATTAATGCTGGGGTAGCTGGCAGCGTGACATCACTTTGTGTCATCTGATATTAACTCCCAAGCTAAACTCCCATTGTTAGAAACTACCAGCATTTAGCATCTCCCTGTGAAAACACATAAACAAGGACCCTTCTTAAATCTTTGCAGCTGCTGGAAGATATAAAACAATAAAACACTTACAACACAATGCAGACATTGCTTTAGTTTTAGACATCCTGTCTCCTTGCTGCATTGAAACTAACTTTTATGGTGCAGCTATAATTCAATTTAATTCCATCAATTTTCTTGAAATTTTGCATGTTGACCTTCTATGTGCCAGTTCCTACTGTTAAAACATATACATTTACATAATTACAATAGTTTATATACATTTCTGTTCTTTTCCAGTAGGGCGCACTGTGGATATAGCTTTAAGCCCACACTTCTGTATCAGCAGTTCGATATACACAGAACATGCAGTTCTAATACATTTGTAACACAGGCATATGAATCATGTTGATATTCACAAATGACATATCATTATTTACAAAATTCCAACTAGCTGGGCTGGCAGTCTCCTTCTGTCACACTTCTATGTAAATCACATTAATATTTACAAATGGCATATTATTTACAAAATTTCAGCAATCTTTCCTTTTGTGACACCCCCCCCCCCCCACGAAGACTCAAGCTAGTTTTCAAGTGACCTTTGAGAAACCTTGCTTGAAAGGGGTGACTATCTGGGAATATCTTACCCCATCACTGTCTTAAGATTCCAGCTGCTTTAGCAATGCAACCCTAGTACAGTGCTACACTGTCCCCTCATATTCCTGCAACCCTAGGCTCCACCATAGTAATTTAGGATTGGCTGACTGGCTCCCTGTAGCCATAGATCCCCCTCAGACTCCTCCTATCTTATTCTGCAAATATTTAGCATCAGAGCTTCCCCTATTGTTGTAAGGTTTCATCATCTTAACATGGTACAATGTGTGCTCTTGCCTCCTGCCTAGCAGTTCTAACATGTAGTTAACATCACTGACTTTCCTTACTACTTTGAAAGGTCCCTCCCAAGCTGCCTGCAGCTTATTGTGTCTGACAGGAATGAGAGCCATTACCTGCTGCCCTACAGCATATTCTCTAGCTCGAGCATTCTTGTCATACCAGACCTTTTTCTGCTGTTGGGCTTCTGCCAGCTTCTCCTGGGCCAAGCCCATGACTTCCCTGAGCCTTGTTCTGACATTTAGGACATATGCCTCAACAGACTCCTTGTGAGATTCACACTCACCCTACCACTCATCCTGAATGGAATCTAGATGTCCCCTCACCCTATACCCATACAGCAGCTCAAAGGGTTTAAACCTGTGGATTCCTGGAACACCTCCCTGTAAGCAAACAACAGATGGGGCAAATATGTCTCCCACTACCTCTTAAACTGGTATGCAAATGCTTGTAGCATGGTCTTTAGTGTAGAGTTTAACCACTCAACCAGAGCATTAGTCTGGGGATGGTAGGGGGTGGTCTTTATGTGCTTCATCCCACAATGCTTCCACAGACAAGCCAGCAGGTCTGACATAAAATTGGCACCTCTGTCAGTCAGTATTTCTTTTGTGAAACCTACCCTGCTGAAAATCTCTAACAAAGCATTTGCCACCTTTTTGGCCTCAATGGAGGACACAGCCACTGCTTCAGGGTGTCTGCTAAAATAGTCTACTACCACTAAGATATATTTTTTCCCTGTGGAACATGGGGTACTCAGAGGTCCCACAATATCCATAGCTATCCTCTGAAACAGCTCCTCAATCACAGGCAAAGGCATCAACAGAGCTTTCACCTTGTCTCCTGCCTTGCCTAACTTTTGGCACTGCTCACATGTCCTGAAGTACCCTGTTACATCTCTGGAAATCCAAGGCCAATAAAAGTTCTGCATAATACATCTCTTTGTATGTTTTATGCCCATATGTCCTGCAAAAAGAATATTGTGGGCTATGGCTAGAAGCGTCAAATGGTAGGCCCTTAGCACTACCAACTGCTGTATTCTCTCACCCTCTAGCGTTCCGTCAAGGGTCCACTCTTTATACATTAACCCATTGTCAGTATACAGATTCCCCTTTTCCTTGACAATCAGGTGCCTCACTAGCTACCTGCTCAGGCCTTGTAATGTATGGTCTGAGAGCTGAGCCTGTCTCAGATTTCTCTTGGTAACCCTTCCCAGCTCCACTTCCACAGGATGTCTGGTATTCTCTGACAGAGGTGCTTCACTGTCAACCTGGGTACTACTTCTTACCTCTACCCTTGCAGTCTCTCTGTCCATGGGAACATCAGTACCCACAAGCAGCTGTGGCTCACCTTTAGTCTCACTGCTACAGGGTAGCTCCCTCTCTGAAGTAACCACCACACCAGTCCTGGCTTCAAGTCTGCATTCTCTCTGGGTCTCCTCCAGGCTACCAGACCCACATGCTTGTCTCTAAGCCTGTCTGTGTGTCACTGCATGCACACAAGGTAGTGAATTATCAAAATCATTCCATATCATGATATCTACAGGGATATCCTCAAACACACCTACCTGCTGGCTTCCTTTTCCACCCTACTAGTCAAGGTGAACCCTAGCCAAAGGGATTTGGAATAGGGGCCCTCCTAAAGCTCTGACTGGCGTAGACTGGCCAGTCAAGTAGTGCTCCTTTTTAACCATTGCAGGCTTCACAATGGTTAGTTCAGTGGCTTTGTCTCTCTTAGCAGTGCCCTCTTTCCCATTTATTAAGATTGGATATAACCTCTTGTGGTAGTTTGGTACCCTTGTTGTCTCCAGACAACTCACTGCTGGCATTCTGTCATAAAACTTACTGGCTCTCTCACTTTTTGTTCCCCACCATGCCTCTGTCGACATCTATATGCTACATAGCCCCACTGGTTGCATTTGAAATATTTAACCCTTGGTCCTGGACAGGTACCTGGACTAGTGTCTTCCCCTGCTACTGGTGGACTCTGTTGGGGTGGTCTAGGCTGCCCACTATGGGTTCCCTTAGACCCATGAGCAGCACTGGGTATCCCTTTCCTGTGTAGTGATGCCCTGCTTGCTATGTATAAGTCTCCCTTTTTCCCTAACTCATCTGCTGTGTTACATTCTGTATCTGCTAACCAGATTCTCATATCCTCAGGGCTTGTTCCCTCACCAAAATGTCTACCAGCCCTTCATAAGTGGTGACCTGACACTCACTCACCAATCTATGAAAATAAGTGCTTAGTTCAGCAATATAGTCACACACACTTTCATCTACCCTGTGTCTGTGCTCATGAAATATTTTTCTATAAGCTTCAGATGACAATTTTTAACAGAATTATTATTTAAGCAATCAGTATTGCACAATTTATAAACAGCAGTTACAGCTTTACCATGGAGTAAGGGGGTCAGGAACCATACCCAGAGCCCTTGGTCAACATTATACTGCTTTACATACCCTTTCAAACATATGAATGAAACTATCAAAATTATCACCTTCTATAAATAGTGGAAGAAATTTACTGACCTTTGTGCTTCTGGGGTTCAAGTTATTCACTTCCCCATTACCTCCATGACCCTAGTGAAGAGTCAGCATCTCCTTTTCATGTTGCATCAGCCTCTCATTGTCCTCAGCTTCTAGACATCTCAGTGTCTCTGATGCTTCTACTTCCAAATGTTTGCCCTGCAGTTCAAGTCTCTTTAACTCCAGACAGATTTTTAAGTCCTCTGTGGAAAGGTTGACCTGTCCCTTTTCTGAAAGTTGTACCTCCCCAATGCTAGTCTGATTGTCATCCTGATTGCAGGTCTGTGATGCAGCTGTGCCCAAAGCTGCAATCATCTCTGCATTAGTCAGTTTGGCATGCCCCAGTCCTTTGGCTTGGCACATCTCAGCCAACTGGCTCCTTGTCAGCTTGCCATACACCTCTGTTGACATCCTTGCCTGTTCTCCCTGGCTAACTAAACTAACAACAACAACAACAACAAAATTGTGATATGAAACTCTGAATGTTCACTGTGTGGTTGATTGAGAGCACAAACACCTTCCTTTGTGACCACTGTTTACAGGCTGCAGGAACTCAATATCCACACCACTGAATCGTAATATGTGGATATTCCACCACTACAACCCAATTAATATATAATGTGGATATCCCACCACTACAAGCCAATTAATATGTGATGTGGCTATCCCACCACTACAAGCCAAGTAATGTGTGATGTGGATATCCCACCACTGCCCACCTATTAATATGTGACACCCTTGCACTGGCCCAGCAATCAAGAAGCCTCAATCATCACCACAAGCACCAGTAAGGGACGTGTACATTGGGAGATGACAAGTACACACACACAGTAAAGTACAGTTTCCTTTAAGAGCACACAGAGATCACAGTCAATCTGGGGCTGGTCTCTCCCTCTTTCTCCAGATCCTCAATAAGACTCCCCACAAGCACAGCTATAGGGTTAAGATCTCAGCTGAGTGGTCAAGCCAAACCCTCCAGCACCCTCTCTGTCCAACCAGTGATTTGTGTCCCTGCCCAAGTAGCTATAACACACACATACACACCTTGAGATTTGATTTATATACAAACACATAGATACTCCTTGGGAAGGCTGGGACAGGTTCACTAGCTATGACCCCATCTGCCCAGACTATAAGGTAGTACCAGCTGCCACCAACCACTCTTTATCTGCTACTATAAGGCCCCATCCAAAGGATAATCCTTTCTACTGTGTAATGTCCCTGTTATCCAAATGGTAAGTGTAACCAAGTCTAAGGCTATTTAGAAGTGGCCTATACAGTGTCACTAAATACATGCAAGTACTCTAAGAGCTTAAATATCTCTAAAAAAACCATCCACAATTAAAAGGTTTAAATATATGTAATAACAAATAATAAAAAAACAAGACAATACTCAATAACTCAATATGGTGACAACAGAGTTCAGAATCACAGGAAGTATTTTAAAACAACATTGCAGGACAGTCTAACAATAATACAGAAAACATCTGAACTAATCCTATAGGCAACTTTACCATATATTAACAGACCCCAAATAATAAGCCAACTGTAATGACATCTTATAATTCTCTTATCCTACTATTCCACTCAAGAAACTATATATTTACTGCAGCAATGCTTTGTTTTTCTACAAAATTTAACCTAAACATTTTTATTATACTTGCTTAAATCTTAGTTTTCTACAAAATGAAACCTAAAAATTGCATTGTAAATGCTTAATCTTTGTTTTGTCTTGAACCCACAAATGACTGCAATTGTAAACTGCTGTAATCTTTTTGTTAGCACTGTTTTAAAGCTTTGTCTTTAACCTACAAATGATTGAAATTGTAAACTGCTGTAATCTTTTTTGTAACCTTTGTTTTGGAGCTTTTCTCCTCAGGACTCCATTGAAAATGGGTTCCTATTGGCCCAATGGACAGTCCTGGTAAACCAACTGCAAATAGATAAATAAATAAATAAATGAATAAATAAATAATCTTACTATATTCCTATCTCTAAGAGAGATACTATGATCTAAGTCTTGCAGTGCAAAGCAAATGCAGATGAAAAGTGCTGAAGATGGATGCTTCAGACCCAAAGACAAGATACAAAATGCACAGACTCACTCTCTGAGATAGTTCAAACACTATTGTTGGCACAGCGGTCGAGCTGTTGCCTTAGAGCAAGAGGTTCTCCAGTTTGATTCTTGGCTAGGGTGCCTTCTGTGCAGAGTCTGCATGTCCTCACTGCATTCATGTGGGTTTCCTCCAGGTGCTCTAGTTTCCTCCTATGTTAGAAAGACATGTGTCTGGAGCATTTATCCCTAGGCCTTCACTGAAACTTGGCTTTGTTCCAAGTAGGACTTTCCCAGTAAACAAATATTAAATAAAATACATTACTGCTGGGTTATCTCAGATTTTATAATTCTTTGTCACCTCTGCCTTCATTTCCCAGGCTAACAAAAACTTAAACATTTACCACCTCTGTGTCAAAAATGCTTATCTGTCAGAAGTTTGCCTGTAACTGGAAGTCATAAAACAGTTAAACACATTTACATTTTGAAACTTGTAATTATTTCTGTTTACAGACAATTGAAAGAACTCCTAGATGTAGACATTCTGTCTCCTAGCTGAGATAAACACCATCACAAAACTTTTTGCTTTTCTTGAGAGTTTGCAAGTTAGCTCAGTATGTTCCAGCTTTTACCATCAAAACATACATTTGCATAGGAATATAGTTTATACACATTTCTGCTCTTTTCCAGCAGGGTACACTGTGGTTACATTCTTGAAGCTCAATACAGAACATACAGTTCAACATACACTTCTGCACCAGTAGTTTAATATATACATAACATATTGTTTTCTTATATTTGTAAGATGAGTATACAAATCATATTACTATTCACAAATGATATAGAATTATTTACAAAATTCCAGCTGGCTTGGCTGGCAGCCTTCACAATTCTCCCTCCCCTAAAAACTGAAGCTAGTTTTTCAATTGACCCTTGAGAAACATTGCTTGATATGGTTGAGCCTATCTGGGAATACCTTACCCCATTCCCTATCTTGACAGCCCATCTGCGTTGGCATTAATAATCCACTGCGGTGCTGCACCATCATATCATATGTTTGCAACTCAAGGCTCCACCTTAGTAACTTGGCATTTTGCTGGCTGGCTTGATGTAACCATGTTAGGAGATTGTGGTCTGTGATTACAGTGTATTTTCTTCAATACAGATAAAGCTGAAGTTTCTGCAGTGCCCACACTATGGCTAGACATTCCTTTTCCACAGCTGCATAGCATTCCTCCCTGGGTTGGAGCCTACAATTGACATAAACCACTGGGTGCTCTTCTCCCTCTGAAGAAATCTGGCTAAGTACCCCATGGTTTAACGCATCCACCTGCACAACAAATTCTTTGCTTTAATCTGGATTGGCTAACACAGAGGGTCCTCCCAAAGCTTCTTTAAGCTTCTGGAATACCTGCTCACATGATGGGGTCCACACTGCCTTATCTGGCCTGTTTTCCCTTGTCATGTTTGTGAGGGGAGCAGCTATGGTACTATAACTGGGCACAACTTTCTGTAGGACTCTGCTGTTCCTAAGAATGTCATCACCTGCCTTTTGCTAACAAGTGCAGGCCATGCCTGAATGCCTTGCACTTTGGCAGGTTCTGGACTGATCTTACCACTTACCACTCTATGTCCCAGGTAGGAGACCTCTGCCACACCCACCTGACATTTGCTGGGCTTAATGGTCAACATTGCCCTCTGTAGTCTGCCCAGCACCTCCCTGAAATGCTGAAGGTGATCTTGCCAGGAATTGCTGTAGATGGCAATAGCATCTAGGTAAGTAAGGGTAAAATCTCCTGCTCCTGCTAGAATATGATCTACCAGCCACTGGAAAGTCACTGGGGCATTTCTCACCCCAAAGGACATCTTTATGAGCTCATACAAGCCAAAAAGGGTCACAAAGACTGACCTCTCTCTAGCAATGGGAGTCAAGGGCACCTGCCAGTAACCCTTGGTGAGATCAACGGTGGTAAGATACTTAGCCCATGCAGCTGCTCTAGGACTTCATCCGCCTTAGGCATGGGGTAAGCATCTGCTCTGTGTGACTACTTAATTTCTTGTCCACACAGAACCTGGTGCTGCATCCTTGTTTGGTACCAGCACCACTGGGGAGGCCCCAGGGACTGCTGGACTCCTGAATTACCCATAGTTCCAACATTTCCTGTATCTCCTCCCTCAGAGTCTGTTTGACTCTCTCAGGCACCCTATAAAGGGCCTGCTTAATAGGCCTTTGGGGATCTGTATCCACATGGTGCTGCACCAGGTGGGTGCACCCTGGTTTTCCAGTGAACCTCACCCCAAACTCCTGTAACACTGCTCGGACTTCACGAACCTGGGTAGAAAATAGCTGCTGGGAGATTGCTACCCCTTCCACTGAGGTGTCAGCCCAAGCCTCACTCAGAAGTTCAGTCACTAAATTCCCCTCAGACTCCTCCTGCAATCCACTGCTAAAACTCAGCACAAGGGCCTCCCTATCATGGTAAGGTTTCATCATGTTAGCATGGTACAATTTGTGCCCATGCCTCCTGTCTAGCAGTTCTACCATATAGTTAAAATCACTGACCTTCCTTACCACCTTGTAGGATCCCTCCTAGGCTGCCTGCAGCTTGTTGTGTCTGACAGGAATGAAAACCATTTCATGTTGCCCCACAGCATACTCTGTAGCTTGAGCATTCCTGTCATAGCAGACCTTTTTTTGCTGTTGGCTTCTGCCAGGTCCTCCTGGGACAAGCCCATGAGTTCCCTGAGTCTTGTCCTGAGGTATAGGACACATGCCACAACAGACTCCTTGTGGGATTCACACTCACCCTCCCAGTCATCTTGAATTAAATCTAGAGGTCCCCCTCACCCTATGCCATACAGCAACTCAAAGTGTGAAAAACCTGTGGATTCCTGGGGGAACCTTTCTGTAAGCAAACAACAGATGGGGCAAATATTTGTCCTAGTCCCTCTTAAACTAGTCTGCAAATGCCCATAGCATAGTCCTGAGTGTAGAGTTTAACCTCTCAACAAGATCATTAGTCTGGGGATAGTAGGGGTGGTCTTTAGGTGCTTCACACCACAGTACTTCCACAGACAAGTCAGCAGGTCTGACATGAAATTGGCACCTCTGTCAGTCAGTATTTCTTTTTGGAAATCTACCCTGATGGAAATCTCTAAAAAAACATTTGCCACCCTTTCTGCCTCAATGGAGGACACAGCCACTGCCTCAGGGTATCTGGTAGCATAAACTACTACCACTAGGATATAATTTTTCCCTGCAGAACTTTGGGTACTCAGAGGCCAACCAATATCCATAGCAACCCTCTGAAATAGCTCCTCAACCACAGGCAAATGCATCAAAAAAGCTTTCACCTTGTCTTCTGCCTTGCTTATCTTTTGGCACTGCTCACAGTTACTGCAGTACCCTGTTAGAAATTCCAGGCCAATAGAAGTTCTGCATAATGTGTATCTTTGTATGTTTTATGCCCATATGATCTGCAAAGGGAATATCAAGGGCTATGGTAGAAATGCCAGACAGTAAGCTCTAGGCACTACCAACTGCTGTATTCTCTTACTCTCTAGCCCTCCCTCATGGGTCCACTCCCTATACAGTAACCCTTTGTCTCAGTATACAGATTCCCCCTTCCCTTCAGAATCATGTGGCTCACTAGCTACCTCTCTCAGGCCTTGTAATGTAGGGTCTGAGAGCTGAGCCTGTTTCAGCTGTCATTTTGTAACCCTTCCCAGCTCCCATTCCACAGGAAGTTTGGTATCCTCTGACAGCAGTGCCTCACTGTCAGCCTGGGTGCTACTACTCACCTCTGCCCTTGCAGTCACTCTGTCCAAGGGAACATCAGTACCCACAAGCAGTTGTGGCTCACCTTCAGTCTCACTGCGACAGGGTAGCTCCATCCCTGAAGTAACCACCTCACCAGTCCAGGCTACAAGTGTCCGGTCTGTCTGGCTCTCCCCCAAGCTACCGGACCCACATTCTTCTCTCCAAGCCTGACTGCATGTAACTGCATGAACACATGGTACTGCATTATCAAAATCATTCCTTATCAGGACATCTGCAGGATGGTAGTTTGGTACCCTTGTTGTCTCAAGACAACCTACTGTTGGCATTTTGTCATTCCCACTTACTGACACTCCCAACTTTTGTTCCCCACCTTTCCTCCATGGACATCTATATGGTACATGACCCCACTGGTTGCATTTAAAACATTTAACCCTAGGTCCTGGATGTGTACCTAGACTAGTGGCTTCCCCTGCTACTGGCAGATTCTGTTTGGGCAGTCTGGGCTGCCCAACATGGGTTCCCTTAGACCCATGAGCAGCAATGGGTGTCCCCTTCCTGCTCAGTATTGCCATGCTTGCAAGGTATAGGTCTCCCTTCTTCCCAAACTCATCTGCAGTAGAGGATTGTCAATCAGCTAACCAGATTCTCATGTCCTCAGGCAAAGTGCTAAGGGCTTGTTCCCTCACTAAAATGTCTGCCAGCCCTTCAAAAGTGGTGACCTGACATCCACTCACCCATCTATGAAAATAACTGTTTAGTTTGGCAACATATTCACACACACTTTCATCTGCCTTGCATCTATACTCACAAAACTTTATCCTATAAGATTCAGGTGTTAACTTAAAAAAAATCCAGTAAACAATTCTTTACAACATTATAATTTAAGCAATCATTATCAGACAGTTTGGAAAGAACAGTTACAGCTTTAACGTGGAGTAGGGGGGTCAGGAACCATACCCAGAGCCCTTGGCCAACATCATACTGTTTATATATCCTCTCAAACATATGAATGAAACTATCAAAATGATCCCCCTCTGTAAATTGTGGAAGAAATTTACTGACTTTGTTGCTTCTGGGGTTCAGTTACTTCCTTCCCCATTACCTCCATTACTCTGGTGATGAGTCAGCACCTCCCTTTCATATTTCCTCTGCATCTCCTTTTCCTCAGCTTCCAGGCATATCAGTTTCTCATTTTACTCAGTCTCTAGATGCCTCAGTCTCTCTCCTGCCTCTATTTCCAAATTCTTGGCCACTAGCTCAAGTCTCTTTAACTCCAGATGGATCTTTAAGTCCTCTGTCAAAAGGTTGAGCTGTCCATTTTCTGAGAGTTGTACATCCCCACGGCCAGTCTGATTGTCCTACTGGTTGCTATTCTCTGATGCAGCTGTGACTAAAGCTGCAGTCATATCTGCTTCAGTCAGGTTGGCATGCACCAGTCCTTTAGCCTGGCATATCTCAGCCAACTGGTTCCTTGTCAGCTTACCATACTCCTCTGGTGACATGCTTGCCTGCTCTCCCTGACTAACTAAGGTAACAAAAAAAATAAAACAATTGTGATATGAACTATGAAAGTTCACTGAATAGCTGATTAAGAGTGGAAATACCTTGGCAGTGACCACTGTACACAAGCTATAATAATTCAATATCCACACCATTACAAGCCAATTAATATGTGATGTGGCTATCTCACCACTACCAAACAAGTAATATGTGACACCCCTGCAATATCCCAGAAATCAAGGAGCCTCAATCCAAACCACTAGCAAAAGTGAGGGACGTGCACATTGGGAGGATGACTAGTACATACACAGTAAAGTACAATTTCCCCTAAGAGTACAGAGAGATCACACTCAGTCTGGGGCTGGTTTCTCCCTCTTTCTCCAGATCACCAGTAAGAACTCCCACTGGCACAACTATAGGGTTAAGATCTCAGCCGAGTGGCCAAGCCAAAGCCTCTAGCACTCTCTCTGTCCAACCAGTGCTTCGTGTCCCTGCCCAAGTAGCTGAAACACACACACACACACACACACACACACACACACACACACACACACACACACACACACACACACACACACACACACACACACACATTGGGATTTGATGTATATACAAACACACAAAGGGGAAAGCTGGCACAGATTCACTAGCTATACCCCTTCTGCCCAGACAATAAGGTAGTACCAGCTGCTACCAACCACTCTTTATCAATTACTATAAGGCCCTTCCCAAAGGGTGACCAATTCTACTGTGTAATGTTACTGTTATCTAAATGGTAAGTGTGACCAATAGTAAGGCTATTTAGGAGTCACCTATACAGTGTCACCAAATACATGCAAGTACTCTAAGAGCTTAAATATCTCTAAACAAACCAGCCACAATTAAAAGTTTTAAATATATTTAAAAATAAATAATACGTGAACAAGAAAATACTCAATAACTCAATACAGTGACAACAGAGTTCAGAATCACGGGAAATATATTAAAACAACAATTCAAGACAGTCTCACATAAATACAGAAAACATCTAAACTAATCTTTTATATTCCTATCTACTTCTAAGAGCGATACTATAATATAAATCTTACTTACAGAGGAAAGCAACTGTAGATAAGTGCTGAAGCTGGATGTTTCAAGTCCAAAGACAAGATACAAAATGCATAGACCCAGTCACTGAAATAGTTTTTAAATTACTATCAAACATTACTCCTGGTTTATCTCAAATTACATAATTCTCTGTCACCTCTGCCTTCAGTTCCCAGGCTAACAGAAACTTAAAAATTTAGCACCTCTGTGTCAAAAATACTTATCTTTCAAAAGTTTGCCTAGAACTGGAAGTTATAAAACAGTTAAACACTTTTATATGTTGAAACCTGTGATTATTTCTGTTTCCAGACAATGTAAAGAACTCCTAGCTGTAGACATTTTGTCTGCTAGCTGAGATAAACACCATCATAAAACTTTTTGCTTTTTTGAAGGTTTGCAAGTTAGCTCTGTAGCTCCAGCCTTTACCATTAAAACATACATTTGCATAGGCATATAGTTTATACACATTTCTGTTCTTTTCCAGTAGGGTACACTGTAGTTACATTCTTGAAGCTCAGTACAGAACATACAGTTCAACACATACTTCTCCACCAGTAGTGTACTATACACATAACATATGGTGTTCTTACATTTGTAAGACAATTATACAAATCATACATCTATTCACAAATGACATAGAATTATTTACAAAATTTCAGCTAGCTGGGCTGGCAGCCTTCACAAGCACACAGAGACCACAGGCAGTCTGAGGCTGGTTTCTCCCTCTTTCTCCAGATCCCCAGTATGACTCTCCACTGGCACAGCTATAGAGCAGAGTCCTTAGCTAGGGTTACAAGCTAAATCCTCCACCACCCTCTCTGTCTAACCAGTGCTTTGTGTCCCTGCCCAAGTAGCTGACACACACACACTCTTGGAAATTTGCTTTACACACACACACACACACACACACACACACACACACACACACACACACACACACACACACACACACACACACACACACACCTGGGAAAGGCTGGCCCAGGTTTACTAGCTATAACCATTTCTGCCCAGACTATAAGGTAGTTGTCACTGCCACCAGAGCCCCATATCACCTACTTTAAGGACCTTAACAAAGGGTGCCCAATCCTACTGTGTAATGTTACTATTAATCCAAATGGTAGTCCGACCAAGAGCAAGGCTATTAAGAGTGGCCTTCACAGGAGTATCAAATGAATATGCAAGTACTCCCAGAGCTTAAATATGTTTCACAAATATCAGCCAGAAAGATAGGTTTAAATACATTTAATAATAAATAATATAATAACTAGAAAATACTCAGTAAATCATCACAGTTACTTCAGAATTCAAAATCACAGGAAATATTGAAAACAGTATTGCAGGGCAGTTTCTAATAAATACAGAAAACATATAAGTTATACTTCACTATATAGCAAGGTAAGTGTGGTGAATGGATTTTCTAGCTGATGATGTTGTCAGGTCAATGACAAATATAGAAATGCACAGTCTCTCTCTCTCTCAGAGACATCTTAAATTTATATCAGCTATTACTGCTGGGGTAGCTGGCAGCATGATATCACTTTGTGTCCTCTGACCTTATTTCCCAAGCTAAACCCAAATTGTTAAAAACTACCAGCATTTAGCATCTCCCTGTGAAAACACATAAACAAGAACCCTTCTTGATTTTTTTTCACTGCTGGAAGACATAAAGCAATAAAACACTTACAACACAATGCGGAAGGCTCCATAGTTTTAGACATCCTGTCTCTTTGCTGCATTGAAACTATCTTTTATGGCACAGCTATAAGACAATTTAATTTGAATTATTTTCTTGAAGTTTTGCATGTTAACCTTCTATGTGCCAGTTCCCACTGTTAAAAGACATACATTTACACAATTACAATAGTTTATATACATTTCTGTTCTTTTCCAGTAGGGTACACTGTGAATATGTATTTAAGCTCAGTACTGTACAAACCCTTTTCACCCACACTTCTGTACCAGCAGTTTGATATACACGTAACATACAGTTCTAATACATTTGTAACACAGGCATATGAATCATGTTGACATTCACAAATGACATATAATTATTTATAAAATTCCAGATAACTGGACTGGCAGTGTCTCCTTCTGTCACACTTCTATATAAATCATATTAATATTCAGAAATGACATATAATTATATACAAAATTCCAGCAAGCTAAGCTGGCAATATTTCCGTTTGTGACATACTGAATAACTCCTTATCAGCAAAATAGTAGCCAAACTGCTATTAAAACTAACTTTAATACATCAAGGTGTTCTCAAGGTAACGCAACCCACCATTACCCATAACTCAATGTTGTGTTGGGGGGGGGGGTTAATGTCTTAATGACAAAGACTTGAAGAATAATTAGTGCAGCTCATCAGCATGTGACCATACAAACATGTATGCTTATGCCAGCAGCTATGTTCAAATGCTTCCATTTATATCTGGCATTCATGCTCAATGTCAGTAGGCAGGCATACATCATGTGTCCTTCTTATGTTGTCTGTGAATGAGATTCATATTTAGCATTCATGCTCAATGCCAGTTAGCAGGCATGCATCATGTGTCCTACTTATGTTGTCTGTGAATGAGGTACTTGCCTTAGGATTCAGTAGCAACAGAAAAATAAAAGTCCACATGGTATACTGTTTGCAATGTTAGCTTATAAATAGCCCGTGCAGATTTATGGCATTGATATATAATATAATGACCAAAGATATGGTAGGGTATTGTATTTATTATAATGCACTGTCATTTTAATGATATATAACAGACTCTTCTAGTGTCAAGGTTCCATAGTAGTCCTAAAAGGGATGCAGTTTGTTGGTTTCCTAAAATCAAAGTCATGACGTTTCTTCTCTGTGATAGCTATGCTACATGGTACAATTACAGGATAATAATCCTGTTAAATGCCATTTAAATGAATTAAAGTAATAGGACTAGTTGCCATGTAAGCTCCTTTCAGAGTTTACTTGAGTGAAGTTGAAGTAAGCGGCAAGTGAATGAAGAATGAATGTTCACTGCTAAGGTCATTAACAGGAGTGGGTTCACTTTGTTTGCAGTAGACTAGCAAACCAGTGACAGCTAAAAAGAAGAAAATAGATTACTCCTTTGCTACTTAATCTTCTGTTGCTTTAAAGGGTTTTAACGCGCACACATATGCACAGACACACAGACACACACACACACACACATGCACACACAAACACACACGCAGACCTGCACACATGCACACATGCACACACATACACACATGTACACAGGCACACACATACATACACACACACACACACACACACACACACACACACACACACACACACACACACACACACACACACACACACACACACACACACACACACACACACCTGCTGGTAACTGCATTAAAGAAAGTTGCATCTATGACTGTGAGCTGTTTTAAAACGATGTTTCACACTTATAATTCAAAAAAGGAAACCTCCTTAATCCCCACTGTTTCCTACCTAAATTTCCCACATATAGTATCCTTATATATAATTATAATAACAACCCCATTTTAAGAGAGACGCATTCATAGTAACAGTTCCATTTAGAAGATTAAGAGTCACTGATCACACACATACATACATACAGTGACTTCTGACTAATTGGTATGAACTCATCTGCTTATTATAAGTGAATGACATTGTTTTGTACTTTGCTGTTCAGTACACTTAAGTATCAGGCAGATTCTTAAAGGACGGCCATTGCAGCAAAAAAATGTATCACTTTAGAAAAACTTTAGAAAATTGAAAACTGCCATCAAAAACAGGAAAATGAACCAAATTACATTTTGACAATGAAAATAAATGACAACAAGACAATGTAACTCTATTAATCAAATAAGCTCTAAACATTTTGGCCAAGTTTCCTACCTTATGATTATGAGACGTCTTCTTGTGTTTTTGCACAACTATTAACCTGGCAGTTAGTTACCCTTTTGCCAAATATGGGAACAGTCTAGTGTCACATGGCCAAAGAACAGCAATCACTCTCATCTATCTTGCAGTGCATACATTGATGATGGATAGCATAAAACCAGCAAATGAAACCACTTCCTGTCAGGCAGTATTTTTCTCGCATTCAGACATTTTACTAAATCTGAAATGCTGAGCTCCTAAAAAGATGTGGGGCACCATCTTCTTAAGGGAAACAGCGTTAATGTTTATGGTTACCATAATTAAAGATTTCTTACATGCTGTGGCTAGTTACTTGTTGAGTGTCAACTACAACTAGACAGGAAGTCTTGAGCTTATCCATTCTGCAATGTTGAAAGTTACTTCTGCTTTCTGTTTTTGTCCTGAAAGAGCAATGTTTGCTACATTGTTAAGTCAAATGATACAGCAAATGAGAGCATTCTGGAAGAAAGTGTATAACATTTTCCACACTGTAAGTATTCTGTCATAATATAGAAAGAAGTTAATGCTAGAGTATATAATAATATTTACAAAAGGTTTATTTACAAGCGCACTATAATGCTTAATTTGTCAGCTGCTATTAAAATATTAGTCTTTTATTCATGCATCATTTATTAAAATGTAAAATCGTTTAAATCTCCCATGCTGTTGAACCCATGTAGAATGAAATAAATGAAAAATCAAAATGAGTTTGCAATAAATGTTTCTAAGAATATCTTTCAGCTTTTTAAATACAGATGAGCATCACTGTTTTTTTAAATGTAATCAAAAAGTTCAAACTCAAAGGAAACAAGTGTCAGAAAGTCAACATCATCTCAATGTATGTGAACATATAAGATGATTTTCAAGGAGTTTACTAATACTCATTCAATTAGATTAAATTATTTAGGTTTATGAGGAATTATTGGCATAACTTAAAAATGCGTGTAATTAAGACACTTTGATGCATGCATGTGTGTAAAAAAAAGAGTTCTGATTATATGTGTTGTTTCCATTTAGACTTGGGGAATGCTTAATACCTAAATAATTAATATTGCCCTGCTTTATTTATATGAAAACGTATTTATCTTGAACTAACAAAACGGTCAGGCATTGTTTAATGTATATACCTAAGCAGTAAATTTCTAGCCTTTCATGACATGTATGAACAAGACAGAAAACTGGCCTTAAGAGTTTTAGAATGTTGTCACTTCTTGAATGTCACATCGTTATTGTAACTGACATGTACTACAGACACCCTTCATAGATTGTCAGTTCTCTCTGTACTATCCAGCTATTGCTCACGTTCTTGCCTAAACTACTCTCACTGTTAATTGTAGGCTGTTCTAAAAGCATCTGATTTCTGAAGAACGACTTTTTAAAGCCACTCCAAAATTATCCCCTTTCTTCAGATACACTGTGCATGTGTGTCTGTGTTACACTGTTAGCTAAAACACAGTGTCTGTTCGATGCCTTTTAATTGAGTTACATGTTTATAATATTGCTAGTTAAGTAGCACAGTCTTCTAGTTTGCATTTCATCCTGCATTATTCAAAGGTATCATATTGCTAACTTTATTTACACTGCATCTATTATAGATCTATTTCTAAGTAAAAACTTGAAGGGAAGCATTTATGAAGTGTAATTGACTTCACTGTGCTGTTCCAATGTACAGAAACTATGTTGTGCAGTATTCTGTTATGCATACTTTCCTACAAGCCTGATTTACTTTGTTGTATTTAAATACTAATAAACCTGAAATGTTTAACTCCTTAGATGTAGCCTTGCCCTGTTTAGAGTTTCATACATTGCTGCACAGTGCTATAAAATATTTTTGCACTGTTAAGAGATCACCAAGATAAGATAAACTATATGCAAATTTAGAATGTGAACAGTATAGAAAAAATGTACGTCATCGTATATCCTTTACAGGATGCTGCACCTAATGTATCCTACCACTACTGAGGTAACTGCATTTCGACTTGCACACACAGCTGATGACATGTAGTAGCCTCTAGGGACAACAGTTTCCCTAGTCAATTCCTATTTAAAGCAAGCCCAAAATACCAACCAAGCAGTATTCAATACAGTCGTTTAATGTTTGTAAGGATACAGCACAGAGAGCTAAACAACAACCCCCTAGAAATGAAAGCAGAGTCCTCTTCTGTACTTTTTTAAAGACCCCACCCCCAGAAGCATCCTGCAAGTGGCTTGTCAATGCATTGTATTGGGACTGGGAGCTGCTCAAATACCTCAGAAATGCGCTTTCACACACTGCTAATAAATGTGTACAGTAGCATGGGGGTAGCAGCAGTACTACAATTTCTCCAGGTTATTCATAGTGAGTAAACTATTACATTTCTGTATGGAGAGTTCATTAGTTGGAAGTGGGGTTGGGGAGATAGTGGACTTCAAACTGTACTGCAAACTCCTGGGGCAGGTTGGCTGCTGACTGCTAAATCTGTTGTTAGTTAAACTAGCCACAGATAAGACTTCCCTAGTTTTGTGGGACAGCAGAGCAATCCCTGAGACAGTCACGGGCAGCAATCAGGAAGACTGTGGCAATAAAAATATGCTGTGAATATGCTGTCTTTGTTTTAAGGATGGATGGGCTTGGAAATGTGCTTCTGTGTAATAGCTTTACTGCAATCTAGGAGTGTGAAGTGAAACGCGCTGAAAGTAAACAAGAAGGCTGAAGAAAAGCATAGCTTTGCATGGGTTCTTACTTAACAAAATACAGATAATTAGGAATTTGGCAGCTTAGTTCATTGTTTTGTTTTATTAAGGCAAAAAATCATATGCCAAACACTAAAAAGCTCTCCGTGAAGAAAATATGAACTGTGTTTAAACCAAATTTAAAATTTAAAGGATAAGCAGTTTCAGTTTACCACTGTAAAACTTCATCAGATAATTTCATTCAGAAAATAGATTCAGAAAAATTGAAGTTTAAATAATATCGCAAGTCATGATTCACTTATAAAATTTAAAGATACAATCACATTTATGCTTTAATACAACAAAAAAACTAACCTATATGCCAGTAAAAAGGATTAAATTGCCATCCAATAACCTCAAACAGTCCCCACAGCAATTAAGTTATATTTTAAAACTAATAAATAATAATTAAAAGATTCTTATCTTTCTAGAGCTTTTAACTTGAGTAATGGTGTCACAGTGATGCTATCATTAATCCCTGGCCACTATTATTTACGAGGAGCAGCATATCCTCAACCATCAGAATCCCAAACTTGGGGCCGTAAACATTTTTGGGGGAGGAATGAGCAGCAAACGAGGTGCAGTATAATTTTAATCAGTTTAATGCTAGCCTTGAGGAGAATGAGTTTCACACTACCAATAATCACAATGGAACACAAGGGAATGCAGAGGATTTTCCCCAGCTCATACATTCACAACGATTGAAGGACAGGTACTTGAAGAACCAATGAGGCTTGAACAATCAGCAAGGTTTCAAAAATGGAAGCAACATGATTTCTTTCAAAGCTACAGGCCACCTTTTTATAACCAATAGAATCGATGGTGGTCTGTGCTCAGGAAGAAACTATATTGCTAATACTGTGACTATGAATGAACAACTCATTCAATGGAGTGAACCAATGAGGTTTCCGTTACATGGTCAAGCCTCTTCTTTTCAACCATATGTACTGGGCTGCAATGGAATGAACTTATTACATGTCCCCCTTGCATGGACAGACCCTCCCATTTCAGCTAATTGAATGTAATGGGCATGGCAACCAGAAATTGGATTTTACTATTATGAATGCAATGGCTAATAATGTACTAGAAAATGCATTTATAGCTGTGAACAATCATGAAGATCTTGTATAATTTAAAATATTAAGTAATGCTAAAGGTAACTTTCAAATTTATAATTTTACAGCTTTAGAAACTGACGGGACATATGCTGACTTATTTGTGAGGGATAACACCTTTGTACCAACAAAAAAATCTAAAATTACATATGTTCTAATGGACCTTAAACTGTGCATTCATAAACTTAATTTGCAAATTATGTTTGACGATAGGTCTGATATAGTTGATAATAATGTACTGTATATTCCTAGTACTTTTAACCCACCTTTACATCACTTGTTAGATATTTATGAAAAAAATATGTGATTTGGATATTAGAGTAAGTTTAAATAATAACACTAAAAAGAATGATATAAGGTATAAAACATTGCAAAAGGGGATTTTGAGAAGATTCAATTTATTAAAGGGAATAATATAAGAGCAATGAAAGCTGATAAGGGGCTGGGTTAGTTGTGATGCATAACGGTGATTATATCAAACGTATACAGAAGGTCTTGGAAGGAAAGGTGTATGTGTTGTCGAAAAGAGATGAGATGAACATGGCTTATTATAAAATTAAAGTACAGCTAAGGAACATATTCACTGAAAGCAGAATAGGAATCAAAGAATTTAATTATTTATCGATTAATTCGCCAATTCTTCCCAAAGATTTTGGAATGCCATTGTGGATATCAGGGGGGGTCTATTTCATGCGCTTCTGCCAAATATTTAGATACCCAGTTAAAACACTTACTTTATGAAGAAACTAATTTATGCAAGGATTCATGGCAGTTTTTGGAGAAAATTAACAAGTTAGAATTCCATACTACTGATGTTTTGGTCAAAGTAGATGTTAAAGATTATTATATTGTAATCCCCCACACTTTAGGAATAACATGGTTTATGGCTTATTTGTTAAGGAAAGTGGTTTCTCAGGACAGGATTGATGTCTTTGAGGAGTTGGAGAGTATATTAAAAGTAATTTTACTTTATTTGAGGATAAAGTTTATCTTAAAAAAGAGGGTGTAGCAATGAGTTCACCTGTTGGCTCATTATTCTCAAATGTGGTGATGCTGCAATGGGAATATATTTGTATACATGAATGTCAATTTAGGAATAAATTTAGGCGATACCTGTGTTATTTGGATGATATTTTTATTGTTTGGCAAGATAGTAAGGGAAAACATTCATCTTTTATGAATTATATCAATGAAAGTATTGGGTTCATATTATTAAGTTGAGCCTGTTGCAGAGTCTTCCTTGCCTTTTTTGTTAGTGGAATGACTACCTCTGATGGTGATGGCAAGTTTTTGTGTTCTTAGAAGTCTTGCTAATGGCAGCTGTGATGTTGCTGTTTTAAATTTAGCTGTGTATTCCACAAAGGAGTCTGCTACTGGTGGGAGGTGAAGCAGTTTAAGGCTGTTTATGCCATAAAATGTCAACATTACTTGTTTGTGTGGTGCACTAAAGTTGTAATTCTGCATGTGTACTTTCCATTAAATTTAAACAATTACTTAGCAAATGAATCCTGTAATCACCTAAACCCAAAGGTCACATATAAAGATTAAGCTAATGTGATCATAGGTTCATAGGTGTGTACTAGGCTAATGGCCCTGGTGCCTTTACAAGCCTAGCCCATAGGATTACCCTGGCATTGTGCCACCTGGCCTTAGTTCATAGTGCCTCTGCTGAGTAGAGCCACTGGAGTGATCTCCAAGGTGAATTTTCTATTTCCCATCCACTCATCAAGATTTCTCTTGAAGAGGTCCAGTGAGGTGCTCTGCTTGACATGTATGGGAAGTCTATTCCATAGCATGGGCAGTCTCTGGGTTATGAACCTGTCCCTCCAGCATGTTCTGTTGAATGTGGTAATGAGGTTGAGGTCTCTGGAGTGTGTGGTGTGGAGGGATTGAGATTTCTTTAGATGTAGCATTTCTATCAGAGCTGGGTCAGACATGGCTTTGTAAGTCAAGCAGAGATTGCCTCTAAGTAGGTGATATGAGACAGAGAATAGTTGGAGTTTTTTTTAGTCTGTCCATATAGGGCAAGTTTTTAAGGCCTAGGATCCACTGTGTGAGGTACTTTTGCAGCCTCTCCAGTTGTTTCAGGTGTCTAGTTAGGTACATGCCAAATGGGGCAGTGTACTCAATGACTGGCCTAATGAGGAAAGAGTAGAGGGAGACAATGACCTCTTTCTTCATGGATGCAAAACCCTTAGTAATGAGCTGTGCCACATAGAAGGAATTTCTAACCACAGTGGCAATATGGTGGTTAAAAGGGAGGCTGCTGTCAACCTGTGTTCCCAAATCTCTTATAATGTCTTTTGTGTTCAGTGGACTACCATTGATGTGGTTATTCAAGGGAAATGTTTTTTTTTTCAAGGAGGATGATGGCACATTTTTGGCATTGAGCATAAGGTCATGGTTCTGACACCAGTCGTTGGTCTCAGTGAGACCTTTCTGTAGGATGCCAAATCACTTGGGGAGTTAATAATAGCTCCCAACTTGCAATCATCTGCGAACTGTGTCCCTTCATGTTAACCTGGACTTCAGAGAAGTAGATACCAAACAGGACAGGACCCAGGACTAAACCCTGTGGGACTCTACTCATGACTGGTCGGCAGTCTGACTGGGAGTCAGCTACTTTCACACTGTGGGTTCTACCTGTGAGCCAGTTTGCAACCCACCTAGTGATAGAGGGATTGATGCCTAGCTTAGTGAGTTTTTGTATGATTCCTGAGTGGGGAATGGCATCACAGGCCTTGGCCAGATCAAGGTAGGCTGTATGAACCACATTGCCTTCATCCACAACTCTGGTGACTGACTCAAAGAAGTCAACCAAGTGGAGCAGGCATGACCTACCCTTCACAAAACCAAACTGTGTAGGATCCAGTGTTTGGAGATTCCCTAGATCCTTGTTTATTTGGTCCATGATGATGTGTTCCATAGCGTTGCATATCAGACTTGTCAGGCTAATGGGGCGATAGTTCCCAGGGTCTGTAGTCACTCTTCCTTTGTGGAGATGGATGACTGCAGCAGTGCACCATTTGGTAGGGACAAAGCCTGAGATGAGGCTGTGATTGAACAGGGCACACAGGTGAGGTGGCAGTTCACTCAGTAGTTCATGCAGAACACAGCCAGGGACATTGACAGGTCCCATAGAAGCTGTATTATTGACCTTGGACAGTGCTGTTTTCACCTGTGCAGCAGTAACACTGGGTGCCTGGCAATCTACTGGTATTGGGGGGGAGGCAGTAAAGTTGGCACTGAGTCTGTCAGTCAATATATTGACAATATCTGTTGGCTCAGTATAAGAGGTACCATTGTGCAGTAACTCAGAGCAAATCTGGGTATTGCCGTGGAGATTCTTTACATAACTATAGAAAGCCTTGTGGTTGTCTTTACTATCTACTGTAATTTTGTTTTCATAGTTAGTTTTAGAGGATTTGATGAGGGATCTCAACCTTTTTTGAAGCTGATACAGGAGTTTTTACAGTCTTGGAACTTCACCTTATTCTGCAACAGTTTCCTCCTTCTGTTGTAGAGTTTGTTTATGGCAGGGGAACCGACAGACTGGCTTCCTTTTTTTTTGAGGAAAGTGTCTTGGTTCTATTGGGTATGGCGATATCCAAGCATTTGTGTTTGTGTTTCTACAGTGCATTGGTGCATGATTGGGCAGTCATGCAACTATTCTCCAATTGCATTTGTGCCGTGAAGTTAGCCACCTCTGTTTTTAGTAGCACAAATTTAGCTTTGGAAAAGTTTTTCATGGTGGTTACCATTGAGGATGGGGTAGGAGGGATGTGGATTTCCAAGGTGATTAGTTTGTGTTCAGATCAAACCAGGGAGGAGTTGACTATTGGTGTAGAGCAATGGTCACCCATGTTAGTAATGACCAGGTCAAGGATGTTGCTATCTCTAGTGGGGGAAAGAACGAGCTGGTCCAGGGCACTGGAATTAATGAATTACATGAAGCATTTGTGCAGGTGTATTGGTATATGAGTAGTTTTCCCAGTGTGTCTTTAGAGCAATTTGTTGCAACTGTTATTACTGATATCTTAAAATGTAACAACAATGCATTATAATCCACTTTTGTTGTAGTCTCATTGCATGACATACTGATGCAGTGGTTTTTGAAGTTATTTTCATGGCAAGCTAGGATTTCTGCTAGGATGGAATATACAGCATTACTATTGCATCAGATTTATGCAGAGTGTTAAATACTAAAATTGGGGTGGGGGTTGTTTGGGTGTGGTAAATTGAATGTTTTCCTCTTAACTTCCAAGCCCTTTTGTTATGATTCAGACCTATTTTTCATTATTAAAACTTTTATCATACCTCTTAGCACAAGAAATCTGGACAGACCTAAGGGAGAGGGATTGGTGGTGCTGGGTGAGGGGGGGGGGGTTAAAAGGATCATAAATAGAGACAGGTTGTAAATATTGCTGTTTTAAGCTTAGTTGCTAAAATGACAGGCTTTTTATTGCCATGCATTTTTCTGAAGGATATGAAATCTGAAACTCATATGTCTATTATAATTTAATGACTTCAATCTTCAGTAATTTGCCATAAAACTACATATTTTAAGAGGAACAGATCAAAAATATGAGACAAAAATCTATACATTCCATGTAAATCTGGACAGTTGAGAAGTATGCTTTTTGTGCTTAATTCATGTACTTTGACTGATATAGCATGTAAATAATGTTGGCACAGACATGTAAACTGTCCTTAGTTTTAAAGTATACATCGTAAAACAATCACTGGTTTTGCCTCATGTTATTACCCTGTCCCTGGTATGTTTTTTTTTTCCCTGGTGAAATGTGGAGGACTGTAGTCAGTCATGTTGGACACTTACCTTTCATATGTTCAGATTTTTCCACACTGTCCAGATTTTTGCCTCACTCATGATAAAATACATAAAGCAAAATGCAGAGCTCACCATATGATCCTGTTATTGGGAGCTGATGAACATTCTAAATTGTTCTGGTTATATTTGTTGTTGTTTAATATTTTCCCCCAGATTCACTAATCCTCCATGTAAGACTTAATAAGTCTTACTCGGAGGCTGCAGTTGAATGGTCTGACGTCAGCGTGCCATGAATATGCATGAGGGCACACCGACTCAACCGTAGGTCTTACACGGACCGTGTAAGAAAGCAGGGGGCATGTCCGACTGCCGAGCAGTCTAAATGTCCATGCCCCTGCAAGTGTTTGAAAACTAAACAAAGCACACACACAAGAGCGAGTCCTCTCAAATGTCCCTGCACCCAACACCACACTCCCTAATATTGTAAACCCCTATCACAGTTCTAAAATGCAAAACATTAAATATATTTTTTTAAATCCCCAAAATAGCTGCCCGTATTTGCACGTGTGTGTGCGGGTGTGCCCATTGCTTAGCTAGAGTTAGCAATTCTGACATGGAAGAGCATAAGAAAGAATGTTAATGCAAATCACAGCAAATAGCAATAGCGTAATGGTAGAGCGTTCGCGCAAAGAAGAGGCATTCACGGTTCGAGTCCCAACACTCCCCTTCATATTTATTTTTTAAATCAGTATATGAAATAATACCTGACAAATATGTTTAAACATTACCAAAAAGCAGTGAAATGGCCAATGTATCAGTGAACAGAATAAATATTTTAAATGATCCTGATATAAAACTGCCTGCAGTTAAGCAGTGCTTCACCCAGCGCAATATAGTTGCCCGTAGTTTAATAGCGCTTTACCTAGTGCAATAGAGGTACCCACAGTTTAATAGTGCTTTACCTAGCACAATAGAGTTGCCCATTGTTTCATAGCGCTTTACCCAGCGCAATAGAGTTGCCCATAGTTCAAAGGCGCTTTACCCAGCGGAATGTGTTTGCGTGGACGTGCGCACCACGCCAACCAGGGCACCGAGGAGCAACGAAGAGCAAAGTTGCTTAAATGCAGCCACACCCCCTAGCCTGTCTGGATAGTATGAAAATAAAATGAATGACAAGATTCAAACCCAGGACTCTGTGCATCAGAAGCAAAGTACAGAACCACTAAGCCATGACAACATAGGGGAAACGGCCACTATTAACATTCATATACTTATGAATGGTAGTTTAACCATTGCTAAGCAGGTCTGCAGTCAGCCGAGAATTTTACAAAATGGCCAATCACAAAAAAGTGCAGAAAATGTGGCATATTTAAGCCCCACAGGTGGGAATACACGCCATAACTGATTGTAGCTCACATCTGCAGTTAGAATGTCTGGTGTCAGAGAGGGAGCGTGCTTCCGAGTGCAACGTTGGGGCATCGAGGAGTCCAAATACATGGTTTGGCTCCTTGTCCACCATCATGAGTCAAGACTCCTGCAGGGGCAGTTCCAAGGGATGGAGTACAAGGTAGAGGCTTGGAACCGGTTAGCTCGTGACCTCACCAGTGCCACAGGCATTCCTTGGACTGGTGAGCAGGTCCATCACCACCATGCAGACCTGAAGAGACAAAAGCAGGACCATCTGAACCAATGGATACAGAAGGCCTGTGGGATGCAGGATGCCCCACAACTGAGTATGTAGCCATGGAATGCAGTATGTAAGAATTGATAATGGAGTATGTATAACAGATAGGTATGTCTCAATATCCCTTCATTTACTTTACAGCTGCAGGTGACCGTGCTATGAATCAGCAAGCCTATGCTGATAGGCTGCTAAGGCTGCACCACCAGGCAGATTAGTGATTATTCTGCATGTATTGTTATATAAAATATGGGAGAGAGCATGAAAGAAAGTGTTGTATTCCAATAATACAGCCATAAAATTGCCTGAATAAGTCCTCTGCATGTAATGTCAGATAAAAACATCAGAGAGGCAGAAAAAGAGTGCAGAAACCCATTAAGAAAGGTAACATATGTCTGGAATAATATCTCTGCAGGCACTGTTATATAGAATAAGTGAGTGAGCCTGAAAAAAGATTGTTCTAACCTATTAATAAAGGTATTATATGTCTTGAACATGTCTGCCATATACAGCGTTAAAACAAATAAAGAAGTGAGCCTATGTTCCCCTGTACTCTTCACTTATCAGACCAATGATCGAGTACAATGCCCCATTCGGGATGTATCTCACCCGACATCTGCAGCAATTGGAGAGACCCCAAAAGTTCCTCACCAAAAGGATAAAGGGACTCCTAAATCTGCCATATGCTGTCAGATTGAAGAAACTCCAGCTCTACTCAGTCGCATACCGTCTGCTCAGAGGTGACATGTGCCTGACATACAAGGCCATGTCCAACCCAGAATTAATGGACATGCTCCACCTCAAAAAATCCAAATCCACCAAAACCACTAGAGCAAGCAACTTAAACCTTAGCATGGATATAAATAGGATGTGCTGGAGGGATAGATTTATCACTCAGAGACTCCCTATGCTGTGGAATAAAATCCCGGTCCATGTGAGGCAGACCACCTCGCTGGCTCTGTTCAAGAGAAATCTTGACCTGTGGATGGGAGATCGTAGGTTTACCCCGGGAATCATCTCTGTGTCACTGCTGGACAGAGGCACAACAAACTAATGGGTACAGTATTTTTTCATATAAGGGGCAGCGTAAGCCACAGAACTTTGGGCTAGGCTTATGAATGCCTTAGGGCAGATAGCCTAGTATAAACCTATAAACCTATGAACTGATGGAAAAGTGTGTAATGTCATTAATAAAGGTCTAAAACCCAGAGTGTGTCTGTGTCACAGAGTCTGAAATGTTGTTGTACCCTTGCAGTATACAAACAGTACTGTTTGAAAAGGTGCTGGCAACCCAGAGTTGTGCAGTCCCATATAAAGTAGATGATGAAAGTACTAGTAGCTGTGAAACATATATACAGTCCACAACAGGCAGTTACTGGCTGGCATGAATAAATAAACCTGGCACACGTGTAGCATGTTATTTTTCCCCAGAAATGTGAGTGTGTGTCAAGAAATGCAGGGTTCTGTACAAATCGAAGTGAAAATATCCCAGATATGTAGATAAAGAAATATAAATGCAATCAAGAAATATGTAGCAGTAACATCTGCATCCTGGACAGTTAGTATGTCAGATATAGGTCAGGCATATATTGAACTAGCCAAACCCAGTACACAACTTAATGTATGGTGGTAAGTTTAATAATACAGGTAGGGGATATACACTTGCAGTCACTAGGAATGTAGTGTAGACTAAAAGGTCATTATAAGATGTTAACCGAGTTTTTT